>NC_092635.1:12378998-12685873 GCF_039555335.1 Amphiura filiformis
TAATATTTTGGTTCTCGTCCCCTCCCTCCTCAATTTCTGGGATTTGTCAGTTTTTTTTTTTATAGATTTTTCAATTTTTTAGACTTTGGAATGATTTATGAAATCTTCATACATATAAATAAGTTTATTAGAGAACAAGCATCACTTCCAAGTCTTTTTGTGGTACTCTAGGGGTTTATCCTCAGAATCTCACATTTGAAAAAAAAAAAAAAAGGGCCTCATCGTTTCCTCGAGTACTGTTGGAGAAGACCGAAAACTACTGACAATGCTAATTTTACATTGAAAAAAAAAAAAAAAAAAAAAAAAAAAAAAACACCTCCCTCCCTCATCAATTCATGAAAATCCTCTGGACGAGAACCAAAACATTAATTTTATACGGCCTTATTGGCAAAATTTTTTGTACCATCCGATCGCGGGGTCCGAGGTGGTCCTATTTTGTGGGAGCGCACAGCGGAATGCGGTGGCACGCCCGACTACTCCAGGAGCAAGATCACACAGGGGCCCTAAATAAGGAGTTCGTTCACCCCCACTACATACAAGGTTTGACACCATAGGTAGTTAGTATGGACCCTCTAGATCACTGCTAGGTAAGTAGTGGTCCCAAATTGTGGTAACACTTTTTTTACAGGTCATTTTTTTATATGGCCGTATAATCACATAAAATCACAAAAATAGGACAAAATTAAGGGTAGGGGAGATATAAATTCCCATAGCTCAACTTTTACTTATAATAATGAATTTATTTTGGTATGAATATGTAGCTAATTGATTGTTCTAACTTCCTAGTATTATTTGAAAGCAAACCTAGGTTTCATTAGATCATGATTGGAAGTGGCCAGTCCATACACTAGTGGAAAATCAGATTTTTCACAACAATGCGTAGGGTGGGTGTTTTTGTGGCACTGGCTTCAAATTTTACAATTGTGCCAATTTCTATTTTCAAAATTAATTAAGCTCCATTATTTAAATTTGTTTTTAATATCAAGCATATCTAGGCAAACATTGATGTTCTAGTTCAAATATTTATATATGTGCATGTTGGTTTGTGTTGTGTGGGTTTGGGGTAGGTGGGGTGTGTATGTGGGGGTGGGTGTGGGGTGTATAGGGTTCGGGTTGGGGTGTTTTACGTGTCTTAATATGTCACTCAGCTGAACTATATAAGTTTCATTAACAAAATTTGTTTGGTAAGTTACCATTCATGTAATGTTTTGAATATTTCTATGTGCGGGGTGAGATCAACCACTGCTTGTCAGGAAATTAGACTGAAAAATTAATGTAAAAAATAGTTACTTTTCCACATGTAGCAGCGTGTGTAACAATATTAAGGGGTAGGGGAAATATAAACCATCATAACTCAACTTCAACTCATGATAATGAATTCATTTTGGAATTAATATGTAGCTAATTGATTGTTCAAATGTTTTAGTATTATTTTAAAGCAAAGGAAACATTATTTGTCAGGTAGATAGACATAAAATGTGAGAAAAGGTTAATTTTTTCATGTATAACCATGTCAAATATGGCATTATTAAGGGCTAGGGAAATAAAAACATCATAATTCAACCTTTACTCATTATAATGAATTCATTTTGGTATCAACATGTAGCTAATTGATTGTTTTAACTTTCCAGTATTATTTGTAACAGAAAAACCATCAGATAGACATAAAGTGTGAAAAAATTTTAATTTTCCAATGTGTAACAGTGTAAAATATGACAATATTAAGGGGTAGGGACGTACAATTCAACATAACTCGATGTTTATTCATTATAATTTATTCATTTTGGCATCAATACATAGCTATTTGGTTCTTGTAATCTTTTATAGCAAAATAACCATTAGTTGTTAGCTGTATAGACTTAAAATGTAAAAAAATTCCCATTTTTCCAGTGTAGAAGCGTAAAATATGACAATATTAAGGTAGGGGACATTCAAATCACCAAAAGTCAAGCTTTACTGATGAAATTAAGTCATTTTGGTAACAATATATAGCTAATTGATAGTTCTAACTTTCTAGTATTATTTTAAAAGCAATTAAACTATTAGTTGTCAGGTAGATAGACATAAAATATACGAAAATGTTAATATTCCGTGTCTAACAGCGTAAAATATGACAATATTAAGGGATAGGCTACATTCAAATCACCAAAACTCAAATTTTGCTGATGAAAATGAATTCATTTTGGTATCAATATGTAGCTATTTGATTGTTCTCGTTTTCTAGCATTATTTTAAAAGCATTTAAACCATTAGTTGTCAGGTAGTTAAACATAAAATATGAGAAATATGTTAATATTCCATGTCTAACAGCGTAAAATATGACAATATGAAGGGGTATGGGACATACAAATCACGAAAAAAACTCTAGTTTTGCTGATGAAAATGAATTCATTTTTTATTTTAAAAACAATTAAACCATTAGTTGTCAGGTAGATAGACATAAAATGTGAAAAAATGTCCATGTGTAGCAACATAAAATAATAACAATATTAAGGGGTAGGGGACATACCCAAAATAACCAAAACTCACGTTTTACTCATGAAAATGAATTCATTTTGGCATCAATACCATTGCAGATCAGTGGCGTAACTACGGGGGGTGGGGTGGGGGGGGCAGAGGGGGGGCAAGTAATGACAAAATTACGCTAATAGCACGTGTAGGCACGAGGAGATAGTGTATGTTATCTGCGCAACTCAGTTATAGCGCCTTTCTCGGTCCAGAGCAGGAACCATTTTTGCCGACAGAAATGTGACATTGTTGACCCAATTTTTCCGACCGAAAAAGCTCGAAAATACGACAGGGTAGGGGGTGGGGGAAGGGGTAGAGGAGGGGAGGGGCGGGCGGTCACAAATAATTTCTCCTCGCTCATTTGTATTCGACAAATGGCTATAGGCCTAATTTAAGCCTGCAGAGCAAAGTGCAACACTTATCATGTCCTCATGCATGATCATTTGTAGGACACATGGCAACAACGATGTCAACATAGCTCATACTAGGAACACTGACCGAGAATAGGAATGCCAACGGAATTCGTATGCCTATTTTCGGACACTCCTGTTTCTATGGGAATTTACATAAAAACAACACCAATCATTTGCTATGGTGTTATTTACGATGCAGATGGATCAACTTGTTAAATTTACAGCTTTGAAACATGGTAAAATGCATGTACAATTTCGCATCACTGATTATATTACAATCACCATTTTAATTACCTCTTAAATGATGTCTTTATTTCTTTTAAATGCCTATATTTCAGGTCACCATACAATCTTAAAATCTATTATTTGAGATGAACTGTGCTGCCGTGACCTTGAAAAGTCACCAAAACCTGCAGCACCGGTACGGCTAAATGATTTATAGTCACAAAGTTCGGAAGACACGGCTAAAATTAAAGCAACGATCGTCAGCGGTAAAACTGACCGAGAATAGGCGTGTGACCGAGAATAGGCGTATTGACCCTATAACATAAGTTCAGTGTATGACATCTTACCTGAGTCATCTAAATTGATTTCCTCACATGATCCGAACAGTGAACTACAGAGAAATAACACACCTGGTCTTTCCACATTCAAATAAAAAGAGTTAGCCGTTGGTGCACCAACAAGGACACTGCAAAAATAAAAAATAAAATTATGCTTGTTGTGTTGATGACGTAAAATGTATGTAGGTCTAGGTCTGCTAAAAAGCTAAACATATCAACTTAATTTTGGTTACTCATACTGCAGTTACTGTCCGTTTTCCTATACACAATACACAGTGCTCTCACCATTGACGCGTGACCCCCTACAAATAGTGTATGTTATAAGTATAGGATATTGCCTATTATAGTTAACGTCGCTGTGTGAAAAATAACCGGCCAATATTTAAAGTATTCTCTGAAATTCTAGAAAATATTGTTTTGTAACATGTCCTAAATTTTTAGCTAATTTAGGTGTTTGGAAATATTCGCACTTTGGTGTTTTAGTGTATGTTATAGGTAATAGGAAGCTATAGGACATTGCCTAGTTAACGTCACTCTGTGAAAAATGACCGGCCAATATTTACAGTATTCTCTGAAATTCTAGAAAATATTGTTTTGTAACATGTCCTAAATTTTTAGCTTATTTAGGTGTTTGGAAATATTCGCACTTTTGTGTTTTAGGAAGGATATGTAAACGACAGATAACACCAAAAAATATGAAGAAATTATTTCCAAACCGTGTTAAGTCAACAACCATTATGTTAATTAGCTTATGTTTCTCATTTTCAAGAATGCTGGTTAACAATAAGCAGACTATTGTCTCATTTCGTGAACAACAGCTCAGGTTAAGCTACTCGAAACGACTTTCCTTTCCATCATGATCATGATCAGTCATCATCATCATCATCCCCATCATCATAGTCAATAGTCATCATCACCAACATCAACAGCAGCAATGCCGCCACCATCATCATTATCAATCATCATCATCGTCATCATTATCAATAATAATCATCATCATCATCATCAGCCCTCAGCAGCATCTTTGATGCCATGTAAACATGTAAAACTACGTCATTTTAAAGAAAAAATGAACACATTTTGATTTATCTTAAATCGTGTTTTCATCTTTGCAAGGTGTAAACACTGGTATAGGCCCCCTAAGTGTTATTAAAACACCACAAAAAGAGTCTGACTCTCTTGAAGAGTCATAAATTTCTGGACTCCGTCGACGACTCTGAATGTAGAGTCAATTGACTCCACAAGCAGAGTCAACTGACTCTCCTGTGACGATCAGGTGACTAGTCAGTGCTAGTTTACTCCACTTAGAGAGTCACTTGACTCGAGTCTGGCTATCAGTGATCAGCAGTAGCATACCATTACCATTATTATCATCAGCAACCGCAGCAGTAAAATTAGACGGCCGGGGACGGGGAAGCTCATGATATCATGATTGTGATACCATGCTCGAGAAGAAATTCGAGGGACAGAGAAGTAATTTCTTCACCCAACCAACATCATGGACCGTACCGCATTCGAAAAAAACACATTAAAATTAACCCAATTTTGAAGCAAATATTCAAAAAAGGTCAACTATTGGGTCATTCAGTGCGAGATCAGAAATTTCCCTGGTGACACGAAAACAAAACGGGGGGGCATTGGGTGAGAGGTAAAACAAAAAGGAGGTCATTGGGTGAGAGGAAGTTGAAAAATGGGGGTCAATGTGGCGGCACATCCCCGTGACCCATTTCTAGTGAGCCCCCCCCCCCCCCTCCCCTCCCCGGAGCCAGGCCCCACAGAAAAATATTTCAAGGACAAAATGGGGACGGTAAAGAGCAAGATACCAAAAATAGGACACAAAATTGACAAAAGGGGAAGAAAATCTGGCTTTGCCCCCTAACTGGGGACGAAAATTGGCACGACTGAGAATTTGACTTTACCTCCTGGCTACGCCACTGACTCATAATCTCATATAATTTATTTTGTATAGGGTAGCAAATGGCACAATCGACCTGCAAATTAACCTAAATTAGGCCTACCCTTTTATATGATAACGTCAAACTTAAATCTTTTATATTCGCACTAAATATTTCAATTTAAGCTCAATTAAAATCACTTTATTGCACAGCCCCTAAAAAATACTCACAGCTTTTCCACGAATGCTTTGTGTAGTAGTACTGAATATCCAAATAATCCACCGGTGTAATCCATTCGTAAACCTTCATCTACTGTGGGTGGTGAATAGATCGTAGGGTTTGTTGTATCAATATTGCATCCAAATACATTGCAAGAGAATAACATCACAATTGAAAAGATAGCACACGATGAAACTGGAGACATTCTCAGACCTATCAGACTTGAAAATGACATTTTAAGTAGGCCTAATGGCGGCTGATAGCATTACACAGAGTTACACAGACCATATAATTTGTTGATGTTCTTTGCAGTTTTCGGAACATTTGAAAAGTCGAGAAAGAAATGAAATCCCTTCCATAAGCTGCGTATACATGTGATTTTTATACCAGCATGTACTGATTTAGTCAGGTTATCGTTGAGTTCCGTAATAATATCGTTATGCCTGTTCCGTGATAGTTAATTCATTGAACCGACACATTTGCAATAATTTATAGTTGCCCTTGCCTTTGACCTTGTCAAACAATACAATATATTTTGGTACCTTCTGTAGAACCCTTAAATCACCCAACTGTATTATATGACTTATGAGTGCGCACTATCACTTCTGAGATATAGGCTAGTTTTTGCAAGAATAAAAGATCACCCGAAATATAAGTCTAATAGCACCTAACCAAATGAAACGGAAAAGAAAACATAATGCATGCGGGACATACTTATGCAAGCCTATTATTAGAAGACGAAATAATGTAACATATTAACTCAGCCGTGTAAAAATCGTGTAAAATTAATAAGACTTTTTTGGTACTCTACGGGGTTGGTTTATCCCTCAGAATCTCTTTAAAAAATAGACCAGAAGGAGGACTTAACTTCCCCCATGAGTCACTTGACATCTTTTGGCGTGGGAGGGGACGGAAAAATTATTAGGAGTAGAAACCCCAGTGTTTTTTATTGTATTTCTTACATTTTTCTCCTTCATTTGACAACACTCGGGGGTTATACCTTTGTGGCATTTCGAGATATGCACATTTAAGGCCATCGACCAAAAGGTTGGGTAGTACCTGCACGGCCCACCAAAAAAGGAACCCCTCCTTTCCTTGAGCACTTAAAAATACCGAAAATTACTAACAATGCTAATTTTACATTGAAAAAACATCCCTCCCTCATCAATTCATGAAAATCCTCTGGACAAAAACCAAACCAGTAATTTTATACGGCCTAAGCTTTGAAGCCAGTAGAGAAAGAGAAAGGAATTCGGATAGTGAGGATAGGTTACTCTCTGAAAAAAGGTTACCCCCGATTGTTACAAAGTGCGATCAGTGACGTATGTAGGAGACGGGGGGGGGGGTGTCTCAGAAATTTAAAGTGATGAAAATGGGTCGAAAAACGGACAAATGGGGATAAAAATTGGGCTTTGCCAATGCTCGCACTAAAAAGCTGAGTGTTCCACAATACTTATTCAATAAGGGCATGCGCTCCAATCACATACACCCTCATCCAGCCCCATCACTACCTACCTTTCGCACACCTACCCCCGAGGATGTTAACCTTTACATTTAAAATTATCGGTAATATTGTGTGCGCCATAAAGTGGGCCTGACAATTAGCCTTCAGAGTTCGCATTATGTAAAAGCCACATGTTTTAGTTATCGTTTGTTCATTATAATGTATTATGCATTTTATAACTGTATTGTACATGCGTTTTGGTTTTGGTCAAAACGTTTTACATTTAAATATCGGGTTATATAAAGTTCATGAGAACATTAAATTAATTTTACCTCGTTTTCAGGCCCGTAACCAGGTGGGGGCTGGGGTGGGTATTTTTATGTCTTTTTGGTCAAAAAAGGTTCAAAATCAGCCCCACCCCAAAAAATAAATCCTAGTTGCGGGCCTGCTCGTTTTATATTAAAAAAACACACAGCAAACATGTTTTCTAAATATATATTATTGCAAAATATTTTTTGCAATCAATTTTGCAAAATATTTTGTCAACACACATTATGTTAACATCAAAAAGTTTTCAAAAATGTTTTCTGAATGATATTGAAACGTTTTATGCTCTTATAAATCCCAACATTCTGTAAAACGTTTTCTTTTGTGTTTGCTGGGTAGTGTCTACAAAAAATTTTGTAGTGTAAATGAAATATACCTCTTAGATGAATGCTTCTTCACAGGCATGAGAATACATTTATTTCCATGAAAAAACAGGAACATTCTGGAAAAGCACCTAAAATGTGGCAAATACTCGTATGCTTCAAAAAGGGATAAAATAAATAAACACTCAGAAATGTTGGCAACTAAACAGCAGGTAAATTCATGACTCTCTCCGAAAAACCCACATGACCTAGGCTAACCAGAGGCATGCACCAGTGGCATAGTGCCCCTCCCCCAGGAGAAAATTCAAGGGGAGAAAACTGAATGAAAATGGCCAAAAAGGGGCATGATGTTTAGGACATGGCCTGGCCCACCATTCAAAATGAAAATCTGATTTTTTTTCTGAGTAATTTACCATAAGGCGTGGATGTCAAATAGAAGTAGGGGCCCTCTATCGGCTTACTTATTTATATCTCCATGTATTCACCATAGGAGTAGAGATGTAACAGGATTAATTACCATAGCAATGGGTTTACACAATTTTGAATGCATTGCCCTGCACTAGATGATGTCATACAGTGATCGTAATTCTCGGATCGTAATTCTATAGAATTTTCACATCATGCTGATCACTGGCACCTGTAAGATTAGTGTCTTAAAAGAGCGGTATCATAGTCAATCTATCATTGCACACATACACAGGTAATCAGTCATCATCATCAGTCGGCTGCGGAGCAGGCGACTACAAGCTTTCTCCAACTAATGCGATCTTGGGCAAGCGAAACAATTTTGTTTCGCTGCAGCATCCCTTCAGTATATCCTGAGGTGCTGGACATACTGTAAGTACAGTGTGCGCGGCCGTCCCGGTTTCCTCTTCCCATGTGGTGGAATATAAAGCGCATATTCTTTCACAGGCTCGCCATCTTCAAGACGCAGTATATGGCCGAGGTGATCAGTGCATCCTGCTTATAGTTCAAGGCAATACATTCAAAAATATTATAAACCCATTGTTATGGTAATTAATCCTGTTATGTCACTACTTCTACAGCGAATACCATCTCTTGTTGTGTTCTATCTTTTGTTTGTAACAGAAGGCAGATGACACATAAAAACACAATTATTGATACTTCTGGTGAGATGTCACAAGAACATTCTGCACATCTGCGATTTTAAAAGGCCTGTCTATTTAGGACTGATCGAAGTATAATACTGGGGACATCCCCACTATTAAAGTTTCTGGGGTGGGGGAGGGAGTCGGACAAATAAACAATAGAGAGGAATTTCACAAAGCAATAAAAAACAAAGTGACACAAAACTGTAACATTTCATCTTCATTATTCAAGCACTTCTGACATTCAATTATAAATACAATCTTATAGAAAAGTAATACATTGTGTTAATATCAGTCGGTTTTATTCATTGAGACAATTACTTGATATGCCTACATATTATAGAAATATATATACAGGCTATAATGTTAAGTTCATCTATATAAAAAGAAATGCATACTTCTGGATACATTACAAGGTATAATATAAAACATATTTCATTATGATGATCTTTGTACATATTTATATTGCAAATTATACACAGCATTATACAGTCTCAATAATCAACTTAAACCTATTCTAAACATATCTTATCAAGTGTCTATTGTATTCCACAACCATTCTTGTTTCTAGGAATATTTAATACTGAATCAAATCAACTATATGTAAAACTTTGGTTCACCTCAAGTTTGGTAGCGACACAGGTGCATATTTCGATGGTTGCAGTATCGAATCTTCAGTGGTGGGGTCAAAATTGTCGCAAAAAGTGTAAATTTGCATAATTTTGGGTTTTTACTGTATGGGGGCATCGGGTGGGGGGAAGAGTTCTGACTGGGGCCAGTGGCGACGCTAAAATCATGCGGCTAAAATAGACCTTTTTAGGAATCACTTTTACAAGAAACACCAATCATATATCATATGCAACTAATAAATTTCTGGTACTTGAATGCATATTCGACTTTACATTGAACACCGCATTCAATACGCTGCATAAAGCAATGCGATACATGATTAGTGACAATCATACCATGTGATGCAATCATTGAATGGGCTGTTGCCAGTGTCTTATTGGTTGTGTTTTTGCTTAATGCACACATCATCTTTATGAACTTATTTCCTATCATCTGCTGAAAAGGTATACAGCGCAGGGTACACAAGCACTTGTATAAGGGCAGTTTGTCGGCACACTTGTGTCTAATCAAAGAAGAAGTATTAATGTCACTACCAAACTTAGGTACTGTGTCCTTGTCCATCTATTGGCATGTTTGTTTTCATGCAGAAATTAATTTATCCTTGTGTTTCAGCATACAGATAAATCACGTAACGTATCATATCTATTTGCCTTACAGGAGGATTCTACCAGTATTCGACTAAAGATTAGCAAACAAATTTCATTGGTGACATTTTTAGATGTCTTTCTCTAATTTTAGGCACAGCTTTCCAATAGCTAAATGTTTGTCTAACAAACACATAAAATAGACAATAGCAGATCATAAAACAATTACTGTTACAGAGTGTTAAAAATGTATTTTGTACTTCGAACCAAATGATGAAGTCCTATAAACAAAACTCAGGAATGAAATAGTTGCTATACCATTTTTCCCTAACCAGTGTTCAATCTTTAGAAATGTTTGGCAAAAATTTACCAATATTGTTCATTGAGAATGATATTTTGCATGCTTCAAGTCTTATTTTTACCCTGCCAAAATCATGACATTATAGCCCCGAGTGAAAATTGACCAGGACACAAACCTGGATATAATGTGATAATTTTAACAAAAGCTTTAATCCAAGCAATTTATGGCAAGAAAACACACACGTATATATGAATTCATTCATAATGTGGATAATAGGTGGGAAATCATGGCCTTAAAGGGTAAGGTACGCAACTTGGTGCAACAGGTCCCAGGTTCAATTCTTGGTAACTTGCTGGGATATTGGGGGGGGGGGGGTCTAAATTTAATTGGCAATAACTGTTAAATGAAACAAAGGTTAAATTTAGACTTCCAGGCTCCCTCCCTTTGGTGCATTTGGAATTGAGTAAATAAACCATGAGAGTCTGCCATTTTGAGGCTTTCTTGGGTTATCCAGGGTTGTTGTTAAGCAATTCAAATAATCAAATAAAAAATTGACACAAATTTTGAATAAAACATTTTATGATTTAAAATATGCATCATATCATGATTATTTTCAATTAAAAAAAATTAATACAATTACTTTGAAAACATTTTATTATTAAAAATGATTAAACATTTTATATTAAAAATAAGCACCAAATCATCATCTTGAAATCAATGTTTTAAAGAGCCTTCTTTACAAAGGTATATCTTACACATGGATCTGTCTCCGACTGAAGAAACTAGTTTTATTCATAGGACTTCATTGGTAATTTGGTTTGATCCTTCATTAACAAACTATAAAACCAAATTGGTCAAGTATCAATTAATAAACTCACTGCCTTTGGCACAGTAAAAACAAATGGCTTTTATTTGTAATAAATACAGTTTCAGGCAACTTATTTCTTGGCATTATGTGATTTCTATCAATTATAAATTAAAAATTCAACAAGTAATATTGGTAATTATTATTAAGGTATAAATATACAAAGCAATCATCTAGTCTTGGTGCCATCTGATAAAGGTCATGATCAACCATTATATTCTTTCTGGTCTCAAGTTGAGAGTTTAAAATATGCCATGTTGGATATTTTTGCAGTGGCAGATTTGGATCGCCACGCTATTCCCTAATCCTGTGGGCATATACACACATGTAGAAGAGCAATTTGTTCATATCCTGGCAATGCAACCATGTAAATGCAATGATTCAAAACTACAAAATCCAACATGGTGTTACTCTCAACTTGAGATGAGACAGACTATATACATGAACTACACAATGTCATAACATGTGACATGATCTGATCCAATTAGACCAAAATGGGGAAAAAATAATAAAATAAAAATTTGCAACCAACTTGGCAAGGGACTTTGGAATTTCAACATCAGTAAGCAAGTTAGTAATGGTAATAACTCAATTGTCAAAATGTCTGCCTTTGGTCTGAGTGGATCAGATCTTGGCACAATGAGAAGGTAATTAGAATTCACACAAGAAAGAAGAATTAGGAGACCTTTCTGGAGAGGGCTATTCCGTGGCAGCACCAGGATCCAGGATTATTTTTAATTTTGTTTGGGGGGGGGGGCAAATGGAAATTATTTTGGGAAAAGATTGGGGAAATTTCCTAAAACTGGTCAATTTTAACCCAAAATGGGTGTCCAAAATATGGCTTCTTTGTGCTATTATTTCCTGACTGGATGGCAAACTGGGTGATGGGGGTAGTTGAAGGGGCAAATGTCCCCATTTTAGTCCCACCCACCCACCCCTGCTACCACAGTCACTGGGGCTACTCCTCAGAAAGGACTGCTAAATAAATATATACATGACGACACAAAATCTATGCGTAGAATCAACAATCTGACAATTACAGTAATAAAATTCTATTCTTATTAAAATACATAAACATATTAAAAATATAATTGCTCAAGCCCAAATTAAATTGTATTTCTTTCCTGAGCCGAGCTTAAAAATGTCATCTAATATTAATCCAGGTTGGGTCACAGTTCAACACTCTGAGGAAGAATGTCAGCCAAGACATTTGAAACTGTCAGGTTAGTGAAGTTTAACTACATTGGTTTATGAAAAATGATCATTTGCAATTAAAGGGATCGCATAGCAACATCTGCATGCTACTTTTGTGGGACCTGCACCAGACATACCAAATTGCATACTGAATACGAGGAACGTCCTTCTGATATCAAATAATTTTGACATTTTGAAATTCGGGATATAATATAAATTTTAAGGCAAATTATTAAAAATTGATATTTTTGATATTTAACAGTCCTCGAAGTAAACTTTATAAATCTAATGATACTTAAAGTGTATGTAGCTGGGAGGAAAAGTCGTCCATCATTTAAAATTTTGACCTTTCAGTATTGAAGATACACATTTTTTCCTAAAAGACCTAAATATTTGAGGTATACCACCGGCATACCTCATATGAGAATGCGATTTGGTGAATCTGATGTGCTCTCAGGTCCTACAAAAATACTGTGCAAACATTGTTATCCGATCCCTTAAGCATATTTCTCTTTCTAAAAAACAAATTTAAAAAGTACAATTTTATAAATTTTCTTAATAGCAGTACTGTTAGAATTATTACATTTAAATTAAATCACATAGATCACAATACTTTGTGGTCTTTTTCAAGACAATTACAATACACAATAACATGATTTCAATTTGTATATCAAGATAGTGTGTAACAACATAATCTCATCAGTTTTAATAAAATAAGTGATTTCTGTACACATAAATAAAAAATAAAACATTGGCATATCAGGGCTTGTTTTTAAGCCCCCTGGTCTTAAAACAACAGAAAAAAAGGAAACTAAGAAAATGTGACTAGATAACTATATAAAGATGCAGGATTTTGACCCCTCAGTACACAAATTAGCATACTACCATTTATGGACCACTACACACTACCCAACTACTCTCAAAGGGTCACCCCTGATTGCCGTACTTAAGTGTCATATATTAAGGCATTTTTTGACACTATTTTAAACTCACTTCCATAATACTTCGGTAGAATTTTGGTATTGCTGAATGTGACAAGTAAATCCAGTGGTAAGGTATTCATTGGCTGATAGATTTGGTTCACACCATGGTCTAGGGTGGACATTTTATAAATGAATTTAGAAGAGCAGCAACGACACCACTTGCATTACATTCCAGATGTTAAATCTACATCATATGCAAAATTTGAGGAAAAATGAACAAGTCAGTTTTATTTTAGGGCCATTTGTCTATAACTGGTCTTTACATGTAGCCCTATGGAGAGAGTGCCGTTGAGGGTGCTATAACCCCCATTTTAGGAATAAAAACGTGATTTAAAAAAACCTGACCCGTGCAAATTTTCTAAAATTTTCAGAGTATATGTAGTATGAACATGTAGAAATATAATCAAGTAGTTGCCCTACCTGCTCTTCTCCGAAAAAATAAAAAGTCCTACACCTCAATGATATTGAAACCTAGGTGTTCACAGAGCGACACATGTTGCCGCATTGGATAATAAAGCATGATGACAAGTGTGCATTTCATAGGTTCAGTGGCACAAAGATGTATGTCCATTAGCTGCTGTATGAATGATTACATCTACACTGCCTAGGACTCAGCGGCATAAAGATGTATGTCCATTAGCTGCTGTATGAATGAATACATCTACACTGCCCAGGGCTAAGCGGCACAAAGATGTATCTCTATTAGCTGCTGCATAAATGTGACCGTCCACGGCTAATGAGCTGTAAATTCCTCCCCGGTCAATTTTGTTTTATTTCGTGTTTAAAAATAAACATCATAAACTTAAAAATGGTATATCATTTGACTTCAAACGATATCCAGAAGCGGGTTATGGTTTGTTAAACTTTGCTCCTTCAACAAAATTATAGCTTTTTTATTTATACATGTGTCTCTTTTTCCACATCGCTGGCAATAAATATCAAACAGTCATAATTGGCGGTCATTTCAAATCATCCCCAAGTCAACGAGGTTTAAGAAAGTTCTCTCATTGTTAATTGTTGGTTATGCATACCTGTACAAAATACAATGCCTGGTAACCCACCACTTGAACAGGATTTAGCAATATAAGCAAACAAAGACCAGAGCTATAGCCATCTAAGGTAGAAGCTTATTATCCACTTCAACAATAGGATTATTGATTAGTTTTTGACTATCGAAATGAGACGGATGTCGGGCCAGCTTAAGTTACCGATGAATATGACCTTCGTACACATTTTACACCGTAACTCAGAATACAATTTAGGGAATTTACGGCTCATTTGTGCTGCCGGGTCACAAATGACTACATCTACACTGCCCAGGGCTAAGCGACACCAAGACGTATGTCCATTAGCTGCTGTCAGAATGACTACATCTACATTGCCCAGTGCTAAGCGGCACTAAAACGTATGTCCATTAGCTGCTGTCAGAATGACTACATCTACACTGCCTAGGACTCCGTGGCACAAAGATGTGTCTCCATTAGCATCTGTACAAATGCTGTATCGATATGGCCCAGTGGCACCAAAGTTTAACTCTATTATTCACAAAAATGACATTTTAATCTTCAGATTGATCATTCCTTGTACTATAGTTGGAATTCCAATTGAATGAACATAGCTTGCAATAGTGTGACATTTGTTTGCGTACACTGCATGATGTACGCCAGCACGTGCAACAGTAACGCCGAAGTGAATCCAACCATAACAACAGTCTAGGTCAATATCAGCTTGTAAATGAGAATGTCAACATCTACACACACAGTTACCAATCCAAAGGGAAGACAGATGAATCTCCATGGTCATCTCTGATTGATACTCCTCTCATTACTCAAATAGTGACTTTGTGCTGCGGAGCCCTGGACAAAAGTGAGATCATTTACACAATAGCTACAGGAGATACATCTTTGTGCCGCTGAATCATCAATGTCACCTATAGTGGCCTCTATCACCTTGTCAATCACCCTTCATGAGACATAAATGTTTAACCCCTGAGCACTACATGCTGATCTAACATTGCCTCTGATCGGTCAATTACATGATATCTCCACTTTAATCATCAATCAGAATGGAGCTTTGTTAATAATTCACCCTAATTTTTTTGCGCGGTGAAATTATTCTAACAATGTTGCTGATTGGTCCAATTCATAATGAAAACTTCTTTTTGACCAATAGGCAGGTAGTTTTCATGGGGTTAATAGTTAAAAAATTTCAATGTCATATTGGTCCACATTTTGTGACACTTTCTAAGACTTCCATCAGCATTTAGTTAGAGGGTCTGCCTTATTGTTAGCACTGCATACAAGTATGTAAACCATATACTTCTATAGATATGAGTTGATGTACAGCATTTTATACCCCTCCAAATTCCTGCCAATCTATACCCAAGCATATCCAGCTCTATATAGTAGAACAGTCAGTTTGTCATATAGGTAAAAGCAATACATGTACGAGCGTATACTATCTAACTTCAAAGCTGTGCAAAAAGAACAATTTACACTAAGTACTATTAATGTTTATACTTCAGTTTTCAGCACAAATGATATAATATTGCCACATCTAAACCCAGCACTAAAAGCAAATACATTCATCTTCCTTTCAGACCATTATAAATGTATATACATTACTAAAATGGTGTCACCCAAGTAAGAGTTTTGTTTTACTTTTAATTTAAAAACTAAACAGGCCAAATAAGCCCAAACATAGGACATGTTCTAAGAATCAACACATGATTTGGGTACCTCCTTGATACATTACAAGTAGACTAAAATACCTATGAAGGCTTTCAATAATCTCCAAAATATATTATCTAAAATGTGAAGTGCCAGATTAGTCTGTGAATTTGCAAATGAATCCATACAGTGAAATATTGACCCAATAATGATGAGTGGAAAGTTTAATTTTCACCTTTTGCTTATAAATCTTTTAAGTGTTAAAATTGGCACACTCCAGATGTTCTTTGCTTCAACAATAATATGTGTCTGAGTGGTGCAAAGGTTACCACATTGGTATTAGACACAAAATACATGACAGCGTTGTCAATTACCAGGCAGGTAGGGTGGGTATTTATAATATATTCCCCTTAAGCAAAACCACCATTGTTTAACCCTAACTTACTGGAGGCTTTTTTGGCAGAAGGGAAGGAAAGAAGGAAGGAAGAAGATGAGAGAATTTTTCTCTTGTCTGAAGTTTTGAATCCTCAACCCCTCGGGTCCTAGACAGATGAACGGCAATAGCGTGCAATGGAGGGGTACCTTAACCGGCCATTACCGTGCACACATGTGCTTTCACATGATGACGTAATCGCATCTGGTGGGATACTTGCACTCACAGTTGCTTGCTGCTGTAGCTTTTGGTAGGGTTATGGTTAGTGGCCATCTACACTGTAGGGGATACTCTGGTATATGGCTAACATCATACAACATAGCTACCAATTAATTGCTGATGTAGCCATGGAGTACCTATCTGTACGACAGTTGATACACTGTGTACACATGAGCACACATTTAGACAATTGTATGCATATTACAACACAGGTATTGGGCACTCTTTGGTATCAATGATCTGAGTATTGACCTTAAATCCCAGAGAGCAGCATGGCTATGGGGGTCTTGCTGAAGGACCTGGCTGTGTAACTATATTTCTATCTACTGAAGCACCCATAAGACACATGAATTGTACATCTATCATCTAAGTTGTTCATCACAAGTTTGCTGCTTGCTGCATCTTTTCCATCTCATCTTTGGTTTTTCTTTTGAAGAATCCACACTGCAAAGAAATAAAGATACCACACACATTAAAGTTAACAATGAATTGCATAAGATTACTGTTGGATGTAGATGTGATCTGCTTTATTTACTTGTGTCACCCACAATACTTGATAAAAACTTTGGGACAATTTGAGTAGGCTGATGTAAATGATGTCCTCAAATTCCCTACCAATTTTGAATCCTATAATTTGAATGGTGGAGGATGGTAGAAAAGCTTTTCAGCATATCAAAAACATCAGAAATACGGCAGGATAATGGCAAGTGTTGCTCACACAGCTTTTCTTGAGAAGTGCAGTTTTCACTGTTTTGAAATTGGTGAAAATTGTGTGTTTGACCTCAGAATTATACTTTTTTCAATAAGTTGAAACAATTTCAGTTGAAAATTTAATGTTTGTACTTGTGTAAGTTATAAAGGACTGCCAACTTAAAAGACCACATCTAGCTTAGTGAATCCATACTAAAGTATGCAACATGCTTCATGTTATCTACATATTTTTGTACCATATTAGGCTTCACATATTTTTTTACTCACATGTTTCTCATTCCTTAATACTAAAAAATAATGAAAAAATACCATGTATACTTACTTTATATAATATTAGTATGATTATTACTAGTAATAGGAATCCCCCTAGAATACTGAGTAGTATTATCCACCAGGCTACAGGTTGGCTGGGTGGTTTGTCTGTCACAACACCAGTGGCAAGCTGAAAAACAACACAAAGACACTTTTGCTTAGATTTTGTTTCAACTGATAATTGTCAAATGAATTTGTTGCAGGAAGCAGTAGTACACAAACCACCTTAGGCAAAAATTAATACATTTTATGTCTCAAAGCCCATGGCAGGTTCAAAAATGAATGCGGATTGTTTTTTAAAATGTTTTTGTTAAAGTTTTTTTTATTTTAATTTTGAATTAAGATGTCATTTGCAAGTGTTCAAAAGTACACAGAATATAATTGAGGTTCATTCAAAACATTTCATGATTTTATGGCAAAAAACTATTAAAAGAAGTGAATTTGGTGTTTCAGCTGAAATGGACAAGCTAAGAAACACAAACGCGCACGGGGAGTTTGAGACATAACATTATTTTTTTAGCCTTATGAACTATTTAACTAAGAAAACAACAAAGAATGATGAAACCAAAAAGCTGGGCACTTTCAATGCAATAGTGTCAATCAATAAGATTCAGAAAGAAGTATTTAATGTGAATGTCTTACATTATAATAATCTGGTTCATGATCTTCTGGTTGCCTATGTGCACCATCAGGAGCATTGACTTCAATGATTGACTGACTAACGACCTCCTTGAATCGCAGAAAAAGCTCAGACTGAAAGTAAAAGAAGGAAAATAGAGATCACATGAAAAACTTGTAATATTATATTTGTAAACAAATCAATTTCTAATTCACATTTTCTCTATATCCATTGTATTTCTCTGTCTTAAGTCAGATGAACTGTCGATTATATTAAGTAATGTAGATGGTGGCCACATTATCTAAATAATTTGGACAGTTCAACAAACTTTGAACAAAAGATATAGATGCATGTGGCACTAGTCACATTACCTGGCTTGTTGCTCAATGTTATAGTTGATTTGAGGTTTTGACCATTATCATGGTCTCAATCTCAAACCAACTAACATCTCACCAGTCCTGAACAGCACAAACATAGTGGTCTGTTTCTCACCTTTTACCTAATACATAATATAACAGCCCTGAGTTGAAATTGGGCACACTTGTATTTCCTAGAACAATCCAACTGTAGGTGACTGCACTTTGATTACACTTGGTCAGTCCCCATGCTTGTGGCAGTAAAATGGGACTCCAGGATAGAGTGTCATAATCGTAACTTCCAAATCATAATGTTTAAGGTTTTAAAATAAAGGTGACAGTCCCAAACAGGATTTCAATGGGGTGAGAGAGGGCTTCAAATGGAGTCCTCCATTCAGGTTATCCCATTTAAAATTCAACCTCCCTGTATGTAAGAATAAAGTCATATCTTCCATAGGGGATGTATGGATTTTAACTGGAATATCCCAATGTCTTACCTCTAAGAAAGTAGGTACCCATAGTAATGACTCGATTACTACTGCAAAGGTGTCTGCACTTTGTAACTCTACATTAATTGCACACTTTAATGTCACACACAGCGCATTGCTACACGCCTGCAAATATAAAACAAAGGAAAATAATCACTATTCAATAGCATTTATATTTCTATGATATTTCCTCTTTTCTGTAATTTTTTCTGGAGGCAAAATGACCCTAAAATATCATTGAAAGCTTGAAAATTTGGCAAAAAATTGATGATTTTTTTTGCAAACATATTTTAAAAATGTTCTAAATTTTTTAAAAAAATTTTCAGTCAAAATCAATCAATTTTGGCCCCCAAATGGCTTATTTTACATAATTTTAGCAAAAAAGTAAAAAAAAAAAATCTCAGAATGCAAAAACTGGATCAGTCGGGCCTGTAAAACAGGGTTGTTTTTTCGTCACCTTAACTAGAAATTACTGTTTGAAATATTCCAGCCCATAATAAAGTTGTATAAAAAAGAAAAGGAAGGCTAGATCTTACAATAAGGTATGCCATATGGACCCATATTTATATCAAGTTTGTAAGAAAATTGGATCCATTTTTATACCAGAGATAAAATCTTAACACAAAATCTTAACAACATTCTTACAAAGTTTCAACAACAGAAAACAAAATTTGGGCTCCAGTTAGGTGTAAATGGGGCATTTTGTTTTACACCAAAATTGGCCAAAAAGGGAGACCATTATTATACCAGAGCTCAAAATAGAGACCAATATTTGAGGAACATCCCACGCCCCCACAAGCTGCACTTTGCGCTTTATTCCACAAGTATGCAACATTCTTAAATTAATCAGAGGGTACATGACAGGTACTCGATTCTGAAGTTACACCACTAGTTGTTAAATATACACAAAGACCACAGATGGAAATTATCTTGTGCTTTCACCAGCGGGATCATCAGTTGATTGCCACCTGTCTTGGGTGTTTCAGCCCTCTTATAATCAAGACTCCCTCAGAGGTGGGGGAGGGGCAGCAGTGATAAACACCACCTCCCGCTGGTGAGGTTCTAATAACACTAAAACTATGCTTTTAGCATCTGCTGCTAAATAAATAATCTGAAAATGTAACAGGCACAGGCCAGCCAACCAAAGAGATCAAGCACCAGTTGACTATGTCAGCTTGACAAAGCAAGACGCTTTGCCCTTGTAGGGATATGCAATCACTGTCAAAAGGGGGACCTGTGTATATGTACCCCCAGATGACCAAACTAGTCTGTAGTAAGCAGACCGGATCCGGCACCCCTAACCCTTCCATGCAGCTGAAATCACTTAACCCTAGCTAAACTTACCAATTGTTTGCTGCTCTTTGATGCGACTGCATGTGCCCCTTCATACACCTCCTCCCATCTTGTTGGAGCTGTAGCTTTAGTTTTGTTCACATAATGTTCTTCTAATCTGTATTGTTGTAAATCTAATATTTCTTTAATATTGCAAGTCGCAGGCACTCCCTTTGTCTGAATAAAAGAATATGCATAGAGAGTGGATATAAATATTATTATACATCGGTAATAATTCAATCTATATAAGGAATTAAAGCCTTTCATAAATATACAGGGTGTCTCAAAAAGAACTGTATTTTCATCAATTCAAATTTTAGTGCTTAATTGTCCAAAGAAAATGTTTCACTCCTGTACTAAATAAAGAAGTAATTAATATATAGTTCTTATGAAGCTCAAAACAATGTTTACAAAACATCTTTAAAAGGTAAGTAGCTAGTGTTCACATATGTTTGTAAAAAGATTATAAAGTTACGAGAAATATAATTATAAACCCAATACTCATAATCACAATGTCTAAACTTGTTCTGAATTCTGTGACTGTGATAGTATGAAACATAAAAAAAAGGTTTTGCCACCACCCCAAACACCCCCCGCCCACACACATGCAAATATTAAGATTTGAGTATCATTTACAGTTTGGTCAAATTAAAGAATCAAAGTCAAAATGTTTCATTTAGCAAAAAAGGATAATATTGTTTTTAATTCCACAATATTTGAAGAACTTCTTCATATGATACTTACATAAATATTCTTAATATAAATGAGCCAATCTCCATTAGATAGTCGCCATGGTATTGAGACATACACTACCGAGTCAAACGGCAGACGACCTGGTCCTCTATTAAATGCCTGTATAGAAATGTACAAATCAACCATAATAATACAAACTATCAAGATTATCTCATTGCAACATTCACCCACTCAAAATCTAAGAACAAAATTCCCAAATATGTAACTTCGTCTGTGGTAAAAGATCTTTTCTTTGCATTTAGCCAAAGTTTGCAACTTTTTTGGTGATTTTTTTATTATTATAATTATTATTATTACACAATACTTATACGGCGCTCTACGGAGCACACGGCGCCTTACAAAAGCGACATAAACATAGTATAGCATGAAATGCAGAAAAATTAACTCTGGAACAAGTGTGTTTTCAGGCATTTTTTTAATATAGACACTGACGCCGATTCCCTGATGTCAACGGGGAGACTATTCCAGATTGGCAAATCAAATATTTTACTCACTTTTCGTTTTTAATTATTTTCGTTTTGCCTATCACCAATAATAGAAACAATCCTACAAATGAAACTCCTTAGTCTTAAAAGTTGGAACCATTAAAAACTCTTTCATATTTGTTAGTTGTAAACTTCCATTGTAATACTCACTATTATTGGAATGTCCAAAATGCAACCCCCATAGCTCTGACAGCTCAAAATGCCCCTTTAAATGCTCTCTCACACCATGCTACAATTTCATGGTCACAATTGGATTATAACATCAGTATATTACTACAGTAAATGTTTTATTTCTTCCAAGTTACGTGTTGTGAGTCGAATGTATATGGGAGTGAATGCAGAAATGGTATACAGCCATACTGATTGGCTGATAAACTGTCATGACAAAAGATGGTCGAAACAATGGTCATCGGTGCATAGAAGAGGTGGCGAGCTTGCCTTTTCTACGTGATTAGATTTACTTTACAAAACCTTACACTCTCACCTCAAACACAAGCGAGAATGGTGGTCCAATGGCTTCCTCATCTAACAATTGAATTTCCTCTGTGACGTTCTGCACCACCACATCAACATCATATTCTGATTTCATTCCTTCCAACTTTTCATTGGAGATAACACCAGCAGCAACAAGTGCCTGGATTAGAAATATGTCTGCATTCTCTGAGGATGTTTTATTACTCTCGTAATACACAGAAGCTGGGTCAGATACTCTATATAAGAAAAGCAACACAAAATCATGGGTATATGGTATGGTAAAGACATAATTGTGATATTTCTCCTCGCTCCCATCCACTGTGTAGAATGTGCAGGTTACATGGTGGGTGCCCGGCGTCTTGTGGTTCGAATGGTCACGTAAAATGGCGGTTCCGTGTGTCAGACGAGTCAAACCTGAGCACGTAAAAGTTGCAGGCCTTATCGAAAAGAGTAGGGGGATCATCCCCGGGCTTGTTACCTGCACCCTCCCTAGGTCCCAGGGCAGTAGTAGTAGTTGTTCATACAGTGATTGTAGTAGATTAGTTGTGTTAATGTCATGTTGTGAAATGGTGATTTAGATAGATGTTCAAAGTACACTGCTGAGCAGTGGTGCGCCTGAAATATAGGCGGGGATTCTCTAATCCAATCCAATACATGCCAGCCTGAGCAATGCTCACTGGCTCAAGTGCCCATCTCATTTTCCTTGTTGTTTGAATTAGCTTGTTGTGGAGGTTTGCCACTCCACCCGCACAACAAGATTGTTTTACCTTCCCAGTACTATATATATCAGAGGTGTAAGTGAGTTAACGATCCACTCCCTGAAAAACATGCGAACCTAAGGCGAGCACCATGCCAAATTTCCGGAATTCCGCGGGTGCAAGGGGGCTTGTCTGGGGAATAGGCTGCAGGGTATCACCCCCTCCAAAAAAGGGTGTTTTTTTGCTCTTTTTATGATAAATTATCATCATCCAATTCCGGAAATGTAAAAAAATAAATAAAATTAAAACAATATTTTATTTTATTTGTTTTTTATATTTCCGGAATTTTTTTTTGTTGCCACATTTCCGGAATTCTTACACCTCTGTATATATGCCAATAATAGAGGTAAGGGCCTTGTTCAAGTGCCCAACACAATGGCACCACCGGAGCTTGAACCCGCAACCTGATTATGAGTAAGCATCTGAACCGCTGTGCAAGCGGGGCATCTCTTTAGAATTTGTGTGCACCAAATAGTATGTTTCTAGAAACTGCAATAATTGTGACAAAAAAATCTTTTGTGCAAGATTGAATAATGGTCAGCACTGGTATTGACAACATAAGGTGTGTTTGATGCAACACATCACATATGACTGTCTTATGTGGGGAACATAATGCCAATAAAGAATTATTTTAAACAATAAACATTGCCCAAACCTACCCTTTAACAGTAGTATCTGCAAGCACCACCACAGGAATCTGAGGATCATATATATTATTAGATGGTTTCGTCTCTGTGCTAATTGTGCTGGCTTCCACAGAAAAATCAAGGACATTTCTGTTGTGTTCATATGTTACACCACCGACGTCAAATCGCAATTGAATTGCGCACTGAAGGAGAAAAACAATTAATTGTCAGGTCAAAAATTGTCCACAAGTTACATAACCTATAAAAAATAATGCACTCATTCAATATCTATAATCTGAGGTATGTATGTTACTGGTTGGAATGATATATGTGACATGTCATGTCAAAAGGAGACACTTTTGGGCAGGTTATCAATTTTAACATATCTTAAATATAGAGATATTTTGCTCCACAATGCCGTTTCCCCAATGAAATCGGATATTCCTAAGCGAAGATATTGAGTTTGTAAGTTATGGTATTTTAAAATTGGAAATTGAGATATCGGCCTTTAAAAACATTATTGACAATGTTGAGAGTAGGAATTACCTAGAAAAATGTCTCAAAAATACAAGATGCCAGTTATATTCCGGTCTGAAACTATCAGACAATATTTTAAACATTAATAACGTCACAAATTTGCAACAAACCCAAATTGTGAAAAAATCACCCCCAGGCAGATTTTTGGCTATTTCTCCATTTACAATCCTGCTCCAAAGTGTCTCCTTTTGATATGGCACGTCACATATAACATTCAAGTTGCAGTTTCACAAACTGTGATAGGTCAATAAGCAAGTTGCATCTGCTCACATGCCTATGCAAGCTGCTTCTACTGCCCTACTTGCTGATATTTCAACATTGCTCCATTTATATATCAGCAATGATTTTATGGTGGACATGAAATAGGCTGCAAGATAGACTCCAGACAAAAAGTGCTTTGAAAACTATTTTAATATACTCCAATTGTTTGCAGATCCATATAGCAACCAAAATTTATGATTAGATAAACCTTCAAAGACACCAGTATAAGCTTCTTCATCCAAGTCATATCACTTTTAATCCAACTTGTTGTTATGAGGCTAAAAAAATAGTTGACTTGCCCTTTGGGTACCAACACCTGGGTCGGTGAGTTGATTTAAGATTATGCTTGGGAAAACAGCACACAACAAGTTTACTGTTCATATTGCCCAATATCTGATTTGGCACAGGTGTTAAGCATGGGTCCTAGGCAAAACAAGATGCGCATGCATAAAACTAGGCAAAAAACATTGAAAACTGCTGACCAAATGTTTTGTATGATGTCACATGTCAATTTATCTATACTAGCAAACACAAAACTAGCTAAGTTGTTGAACCATGAGAGCAATGCTATATTACTTCTACCAATCCTTAATGTATTTTTTTTTCAGCATGTTATAATTATGTAAGTCTATTTACCTCTGTCATAGATCTCATAGGGTTACCAATGATACATTCTACAGCTGCTGTATTGTTAATATATTCCACTGGTTCACATCTTACTACTTCATCAATATTGCAAGAAGCTTCATCCCCTGATATGCATGTGAACTGCAACATAAAATAACATTCATATCAAACTGTTAACTCCAAGCTCTCAGAAATTAAGCTGTTTTGTTTGCTTTATTTCATCCAACAGTTTAAGGCCTTGTGACACCATCCATTGGATGAAAAGCGACCCAAAGCAATAAATGCTTACCGGTATATAAAGGGTTCACAAAAAATAACTCCCCCCTAAAATTACAAAACATTTTTTTACATAACTTGACATACATTTCGTGGATTTGAAAAATTTAAAAACCTGTGAATAAAGAAATTGTTTTTCTACCCTCCCAACGTTCTTTCGTCTGAAAATCTTTTTGTTTTGGCCAAAAATAATCACATTTTCTAAAAATGATGCTTTCAGAAAAAGTTGCACTTTTCAACATCCTCATTTATGTCAAAATTAGCTTCAACAAATCAATATTTTGCACTGCGTGATGGTTGTATGGGTGACTAAGGGTTCAGAGACAAAAAGGTGAAGGAAAATACACACTAAATCAATCGTAACATTGATACTGAGAAAGTTTTGTACATTACAGGTATGGGATGTTGAAAAGCGCAACTTTTTTTAAAGCATCATTTTGGAAAGATGTGATTATTTTTGACCAAAACAAAAAATATTTTGAGAAGGGATAACTTTGGTAGGGTAGCAAAAGATGCCTTTATTCACAGGTTTTTTAATTTTTCAAATCAACGAAATGAATGTTAAGTTATGCAAAGAAATGTTTTGTAACTCCTAAATTGATTTTACCATTTTTGAAAGACCGGCTCAATAAAAACCCCTTACATGTTAATTAGTCATTGTTTTATACTGCAAGATGATTGCATGGGTGACTGGGTAATCGTATACATGAAAATTAAAGAAAACAAAAACACCATTAAATAAATCAAAACATTGATATCAAGAATGTTTTTGTACATTAAATGTATAGGATGTGGAAAAGTGCAACTTTTTCTGAAAGCATCATTTTGGAAAATGTGATTATTTTTGGCCAAAACAAAAAGATTTTTTAATGAAAGAACTTTGGGAGGGTAAGAAAATGATTTCTTTTTATTCACAGGTTTTAGATTTTTCAAAACAACGAAATCTATGTCAAGTTATGCAAAGAAATGTCTTGTAATTTTAGCGGGGGAGTTATTTTTTGTGAACCCTTTATGACTTGGGCAGTCCAATAAGGAGGGTTAGGGTGCATAAGGGTAATTAATGTTGGGTTGTGGTCACTAACAATAGAAAGATAGTATACCATCATCACACATTGTATTGTGGAACCTGGAAATTGTTGTATATTCTAATGTACAGTAAATCTTGATTTTAACTTTAATGTTCAACCACAGACTGCCAAAGACCATGTATCAACAGTCAAAGTCCCTGTGCATTGTATGCTGTAAATTCTAGCATATTAACAAGGGCTGATTGTTCGATCATTGTGCCGTGTCTAATAATCACGCCATCATTGCGTGTCTTCGCATATACGTGATAGAGCGTTGCATGCCTTCACGATAGACCGTAAAAATACGCGGTACGTGCATAGCAGTTTTGCCTATCGCATTTCATGGAACAATTGGCCTCATTATCAGGGGATACTGAGACTTTGACTGCTTGTATGCGGTCTGTGATCTTTTTCATCCATGTGTTCAACACATACAAAAAAAAGTTACTCAAGTATATAAACATGATTATAATTTATAGTTGTAATGCACAACAGTTCCCCCTATACAGCCCCCTTGGAAGTAAGCTTGGATTGTCATCCTTGCACTGACAGACGAAAATGAAAAAATTTACCTCCCTGGTATAATGTTATGATATTGGGAAACCCTGCAGGGCAAATATCCAGAAATGGGCCTCTCAGAATGTGATCACTGCTTGTAGTCGCTTAACTATAACCTTATTACACATTTAATTAACTTCCTTTCTCCCCCTGTAAACTAAGATAAATCTTACCCGGCTTTGTTCCAGCGCTTCAAACCGAATATCCCTGGAATGTCTTATTATGACCTTGGCATCATGAGCTTCCTCTCCGACATTACTCACTTTCAGACTTGTACGCATAGTTAAATAGGCACCAAGGGTGTAGTACGGTTCACCACTGTTTATAGGATTAAAATGATAATATCAATAATTTTAAAACTTAAAACACCTAGAAGTGCAATGGCCCCTCTCATCTTTAATGACACTGCAAGTGGGCCAAAATTACATACATGTAGATGTTTTTTCAGTATACTATAAATGTAATAAATGTTTTTTTGGTTAGCTATTTTTCAATATGACTGTGTATATTAGTATAGTCCCCTGTGACCCTCACATCGAAATCAGCAGATGTTGTGACCCCACAGAAATTATAAAGATAATACGGAAAATATGTAAAAGAATCTAAACCAACAGAGAAGTTCAGTTACTATCTTGTTTTGAAATCTAGCAAGAAGGTTTCAATGGGTGTGTCGTCCAACGGCTTGAAAACCTGACGGCCCACCAACTGAAACCTTGTTGCTTAATTGCTACTTATTTAAGAAATTATGTTAGGCCATCTTAATAGTTTGTCTCAAAGCTCTTCCCAAGTTGAAAATGTAATGCGGAATGGGGTTTTAGGGTTTTTTTTACTTTAATTTTTTTTATCAAGTGGGAAGTTACAAAGGAAATTTTAACTTGTATATGAAGAGCTTTGTTACAAAATCCCTTAAATCCATGTGCCCAATATTGAGAACACATCAGAAAATCATCAAAAAAATCACTGATATAAGGGGGTTTGCAACAAAAGCAGTTTTTGGCGGGATGCTTGGGTAGGATAAGCATCCCGCCAAAAACTGCTTTTGTTGAAAACCCCCTTATATCAGTGATTGTTTTGATGTTTTCTCAAAATTGTGCAAGTGGATGGATGTAAGGGGTTTTGCAACAAAGCTCTTCATATGCTGTCTTTTACCTCTGAAGAAGTCAGACGTGAGATTTTTGTGTGGTAGATTTTGAAGGAAAAAAACAGCAGAAAATATTTTATACTTGATTAGCCGGCAATTTCACTAATGCGCAGGGGAGCTTTGAGATGAACTATAGAACACAATGTAAATACAATCAAGGTTTTGTTATGGTAATCTTACTCTGGGAAGATGACTTCACCAGTGAGTTGCAGGTCAGTCTGACAGATAGCATCTGAACCACAATCTCGAATGAATTGAAGCTGTAAAAAGAACAAAAATGGAATGGAAATCAACACTCTTGAGTAAATATAAAGTTGTATACATGTGTTACTTTAGGTATAGGTGAACATAGTATTTGGTTTTGTTACTCTAATGTCAATAAGTCCAAACTTATGCTCCTGTAAATTTAAAGAAGCATGCACCAGATACCAGATACACTCCACAAAAAGAGCACTTGGCAATGGTGCCCAGACACTCTCAGTTGTCAACTATAAACTATAAATAAACTATTTTATTGAGCAAAAATTAAGTCACCATCATAAAAACTCCCCTTATTTTGATTCTAAAATGAACGAAACTATAGTTTATGCCATGTCTTCAGTTACGCGTATTGCAAGCGTGTGTGAGTATAATGCACTAGGTCTACTCCTACAAAGTGCTACATACACACACCTCTACAAGCGAGTTAAACGTTATCAATACACGTACTTGATGATGTGGGGTCGTCTATGGCCTGCGATTGTCCAATCAGATTATGTGTCTATGAACAAGACCACTCTCACTGAATAAGAATATGTTACAATACCTACCTCCTCAACATATGTACCATTACCACAGATATTCTCATCAATAATTGGTGGTAGACCACCAGGAAATTTGATTGGGTTATCTCCTCTGGGATTCTCAACAAACGGATATTCATGAACCCCATAGTACACATGAAAGTCAACAGGCTCAAGGAAGTCCTCAGCAGTTTTCTGTAAAAATAGAAAAAAAGCAGAGTTGATTATTCTGAGATCTATTTACAAGTGGTAAATAAGTATAGTGGTTCTTCAAGTCAAGCAGACATGAGTTTGAGTCTGTGAAAACAAATTGATGCAATAATTTATTGGTACGTAAGACAGAACTATCAAAGCTTTTAAGCTTAAAAGATGGTATATGGTATTCAAGTTGAAATATGCCTATTGAAGAATAAATTTGTTTGTTTTTTATTGAAAATAGAAAATGAAGTTCTGGTGAACTTACATGTCATAAATTGAAACAAAAACCAACATCATTCCCAGTTGAGAGCCTATTCAACTTTACCACATGAAATTGCAGCAGACTGCTGGTCCATCTATAAGAGTCATGAGTCTCATCAGCAGCCAATTCGCTGTCGTAGTGCATGTTAGAATATGACCGTTGCTAGGCCAACTGGATCACACTTTCTTTGTTACGAACCACTGATCGAAATGATCACAACACAAAGCTTATGGCATATTCGGAACAGGTGTATGAGCCCAGGCTTGGAGCAGTAACCAATGGTTACTAACGTGCACTACGACAAGAGATTGGCATAATACTTTACCCCTTTGATGTAAAAAACTTAATCTGTACAAGTCTTGGCGCTTCTCCAAGAAATACAAAGTGCCTCTAAGTTATTCATATTAGGAGTACACCATCTGTGTTTCTTACCTCTAAATATGCCATGTACGGTCCATAGCAGGTTTTTTTGTCAGCCTTAGCTGCCAGTAATCTGTAAATAGATGACTCTTGCATACCATCCTCTAAGAAATAGAACCTCCCTGGAAATCCCTGTGTCACCTTTTCATAGTCTGCAGTCAATTCAACATCCATGTCTGAAATTAAAAAAGAAAGAAAATAAGTTTAATTTAAATCTGTTCTTAAAGCCAAAAACAAATGATTAATATTTTCAGGCACATGTACCATCTTATCTTGTCTATGTATTTTGTTATTTGATTTTCTGTGTTATGGTTATTATTTGTTGAAAATTTTGTCTCGGAGATGATCATATCTGGCCTTAATGGCCTCTCTATCATCTTTTCAATTTCATTATTTATTTTTAGGATATTGTATGAAATTAAAAATGAGCTTTTTAACTCCAAAAGAACATTGAAATAAAACATTGATTCTGAAAAAAAGGAAAAACAAAAACAAAACACATTTTGCATTGTTTTATGAAACTGCATGCACCTAAACCTGTCAGCCCAGGAGCAAAAATAGAACTTGTTTTGGCAAAAGTAGAATTATTTTCCCTGTCAAAGTGTATTGCGGAGAATACACTTATTCACTATGGAATTTCACATTTTGTTTCCTTTTTTCTGGGCATGTCACTCCGGCAAAATCCCAACAAATTTGTCCCCGCACAGGCAGGTATGTCCTAAGTTTTTACTCTGGTATATCTGCCTATGCATGTCATGTTTCAATTTGTAAATTCATGTTTAAATGTGCTAGTGTGCGATGCGTAATTCTTCTTTCCCCTGTACATTCATGTTTAAATGTGCTAGTGTGCAATGCGTAATTCTTCTTTCCCCTGTACATTCATGTTTAAATGTGCTAGTGTGCAATGCATAATTCTTCTTTCCCCTGTACATATCCTCATAGTTTTTGCCAACACTCACCCATACTCTCAGGAGTACCTGGTGCTTCATAGAAGAAACACACAGAAACCTCAACACATGTAATAGGTTTGCCATCCAATTCACAGTTTTGTATATCTGGATCCATTGGGTCTGGGTTCATTACCAGCCATATTTCCAAGTTAGCAACCGGTCTTGTCCTGAAATAAAATGAACAGAAATTCACAATTATTATTATTTAATTCACATTTTGAAATCTGAATCCACTTGGTGTGGGTCACATCTCACCAGTCACAACCAACTGTAGTCTGTAGTAGCAATAGGTCTTGTCTTTAAACAAATGGGAAAAGTAGCACATGCATGCAACATAGACTTTTCACTTAAATGAACACAGCAGCCAACAATGTGACGATTAGAGGTTAATAACTGCGCATCGGTTATTTGGAGGGCATTGTGGAAAATCTAAACATTTTGCCTTTGGAACCAAGGGATATCGCGAGGTCCAAAGCAAAATGTTTAGATTTTTCACAATGCCTGACATATTACCGATGCAAAGCTATTCATTCATAACCGTCACTTATATCTCTTCACTTTACAAAATACCCAAAATTTTCCTCAAAAGTTTGTAAAAATAAACAATTTTTACATTTTAACTTTTTAAAAATCAAATGGGCTAAAACAGGACGAACAATAACAAAAGTGCGTATCGCAATCTGTGCAAATATGGAAGTGCGCATTCCAAATATGGCGGCCAGTGCGGGTTCAGTTTGTTTCATGCACAACATGGCGCGTGCGGAGGTTACTAATATTTATTTATATGCATTTTGCAGTCAATTGTGAGATATTAATGATCTCCATTTGTGTTTGCATTTTTACAAATAATAAAATATGATTGGATCACACGCATCGCGTATATTCAAGAGGTTATGAATTGTCCATGTACACTTTCTAATGAACACCTGTGTGCACATGATGCAGAAGTGAATCCAACCATGCCAAAGCACTTTTGATTGGTTAACATTTTCAATAAGGTTATCCAAGGTCATGCATTTGCGTTGTATTTTGAAATGTGATTGTGGTCCGAAAGCTGTTGGCAGCCTAACCATCTGATGTGCACATTTTTGAAATGATCTAAATGGCAATCATGAAGCATGTCCTGAACGCAATCTAATAAAGGCAAACCTGATTCTCGTGCAAGTGAAGGCATCAAATTACTAACTAATGTTAACACATACCAAGGCAAGCAGTATATGTTAAGGATAGCCATTAACACCTCAGAACAGGTTACTTGTAATATTTTAAGAAATAAACATTAGCTATTATGATTAAATGGGAGTCAAATTGACTTATTTAAGCTTATGCATTTGGTGGAACAGTTAGGCAAAATACGGTAAAACTGGACATTTTAGTGCTACATTTTCCCCCAGTTTCGCATTTCAAGGAGACATTGTATTGCGAAAATAGCAACTTGCGGATGTATTCCTTTTGTGTGTAGTTCACTGAATGGAAACTTTAGAATCGCAAATTTAAAAACAAGTGAAACAGTTCAAAATTGGCAAAGAGCAAAAAAGTACTTTTGCAAAAATGTGGTACTTTTGCAGTAGTTGTTATTGTACAGAGACACCATTGTCATTATATTTTACGTGGTATATCGAAAACAGACACTTTTGGGCAGGATCGTAAATGGAGAAATAGCCAAAAATCTGCCCGGGATGATTTTTTTACAATTTGGGCTTGTTGCAAATTTGTGATATTAATAATGTTTAAAATATTGTCTGATAGTTTCAGAAATATAATTGGCATCTTGTATTTTTTCATACATTTTTCAAGGTCATTCCTACTCTCAGCATTGTCAATAATATTTTTAATGGCTGACATCTCAATTTCCAATTTTATTATACCATAACTTACGAACTCAATATCTTCGCTTAGGAATGTCTGATTTCATTGGGGAAAACGGCGTTGTGGAGCAAAATATCTCTATATTTAAGATATGTAAAAACCTCAAAATTGATGACCTGCCCAAAAGTGTCTGTTTTTGACAAGGCACGTCACATATTATACTTACTTGAACAAAATGACTATGTCACTAGCTGGAGCCCCTACAACAATATCTGGTATAAAATTTAAATCTGAATCTTGTCCTCCAGTCACAGATAAACCAAAACTCTTGATATTTGGAACAAATTCTCTGCCAGCTAGTCTCTGCAATTAAAGTAAAGGGAAAATAATGTTAATGTAAGAGATTAGACCTGGATAATGACTTTGATTCGCTGGAATCTCAGCTGTGTGTAACACTTGCACTGTTTATACAGTGTGTGAAATATGCACTTTGTAGAGTCACTGCTATCATAAGTCCACATTTTAATAGGCCTATATGTCAGTGTGTATTAATTACTGAGCAAAGCAATGTACCGTAACCACTCGGGTATAAGCCCACCTTTGGCTATAAGCCCACCCCCTATTTTTCAAAACATTCTGGGAACAAGGGTGCACTCAGGTATAAGCCCAGTCCTAAATTTTGGCCAAGTTCTTAAACCAAATCAATGCTTTGCTCTCATATTTAAGAACAAATAAAAAAAAATATCAGTTGATAATTAACATTCCACACTTAAGAAATTGACATAGATGATAGAAATTACTGATACATTGGGCATATACAAATGGGGGGGGGGGTGGTTCTTATTTTTAAATTCAAGCACTAGCCCTTCCCTGGTTATAACCCCACCCCCATTTTTGAAGTGAAATCTGCAATCTAGGGGGGTGGGCTTATACCCGAGTGGTTACGGTAATAATTCCACCAATGTTGCGTATGACATTTTGCATGCATCGTACCTGAGAGTATTTCATTTGAATACCACTTGCTGAACCAAAGTACACATACACTGCTCCTGAGTTATCATCTTCCCATGGTGCACCAATTACTACATCTGAAAACAACAAAATGTCACATGCACATGTTAGGAGTCATTCAACATTTTCACAATTTTCTCATATGTGACCCGATCTGGTCCACGGAGGCCAAAAGAGGCATTATTGAAAATTTAGTCATTATTATTATTACTTTTAAATACACATATTAAGCTATCCTATACTGAAAACACCAAAGGTCTAGCATACTTGGTTCTAAAGAACTTTATGAAGTTTTGTGATGTATATTTTCTTATGAATGTTATTGTTTTTTACTCCATATTTTTGCTTTTATCTCAATTTCAAATTTGCCACCTTTGGCCCCCATGAACCAGATCGTGTCACATATACATGTACACCCCATACATATCTTTTCAACATCCTCCCTCATACATACACAAACCTGGTGTTGCTTTAATCGCATTCTGTCTGATTACACCTGGTGAGGGGGCACACAAACATTGGAACCTCTTTCTGTGACACATATTGGGAGCTGTTTAAATATATAATGAACATTGGAAAAATCTGTATATAATATAGTTTTCATGTATTGTTGCTATTCCTAATTAATGCATGACTCCATTTGAAATCTACACCCCCTGTGTGGGAGATTAAGGTCATTAAGTTCATGTCTTCCATAGAAGGTGTATGGATTTCAACTGGATTTAACCAATACCTTTTTTGGTACACATCAGGAACAATTGTAACATTTAGCCTATTTTCTGCAAGAGCATAGGTCACTGAACTCAATACCAAAAGACACCACCCCATCACACCAGCCTCCCCATCTGCTGCTATGATCATATAGCACTATCTTCATTCTCCTCTGAGTTTTGACAACTGACAATTCCAATTAGAGATCCCCTCAACTATGATATCAAATATTGCCATGTTTACAAGTTGATAGGCAATGGTAAATTGATTTTCTCACTAGTAATAGTGTTCTATCTTTTAAATCTATGCATTAAAAGACCTGTATAATTATGAAGAGTTTCAATGCATGCGCTGCCCAATGTTATTTTTTATCAAGATATAGCACTATCTGTGATCTGTATGAAAGTGTAAGAATATATGAAATATTTGCTAAAGGCAAGGCTATACAATTCACCATTAGGTGTTTTTTTTCATATTTTGAAGAATTGACAAAAAGAAAGAAAAACATGCTGAAAAATGTGAAGCTCCATTTAATTGTGCAATTCTTACCCCCCAAAAAAAAATTGCTTGCTTCTCCTGACCAACCCTAATTGCAAAAATTGGGATACAAGTTTTTAAGGTGCAAAAGAATACCAACCCTTATTTAAGAAATTCCAGAAATGTGACTGTCCATCACAAATGGGATGTAATATCAGCATTTCACTTTTTGAGATATTGGACAAGCATATTTTCCTCAAAATAAGCTTTATACTGACATATTAGTGTCCCTGATGCTTATTTGAAAGGAAGCAAAAAGTCGGTAAAAGAATTGTGAAATCCTTTGTTTTGTAATGATTGTGAGGTTCAGTGGACCATATCTTAAAACAAGGTCTTCTGCTATACAGCCCATTTGTGGTGGATGGTCACAAATTCCTTTTTTTATTCAGAATTGTCGATATCCTGAAAAGTTTTCTTTAAATTTTTTCACACTTTGAAACTATTTTAAAACATGAATGAAGCAAAACAGTAAAAATATATTTTAAATTACAATATTAAGGCTATTAACCACAATATTAAGGCTATTAAGCTAATTAGGTCTATGTAAATATGTTTTTGCTATGAAATAAAAACAATAAATATTTGACTCAACAATTTGGTTTACAAAGAGCGTGCGAGGGTAAGCAAACAATTGATTGTTTTGGCCTGATTAGATCGTTTTTGTCTTATCTCTATATAGTATGTTAGTACACTTGCTATTGCAAAAATATGACTTGTGATAATTTTTAGATTTTATGTAAATGAAATTTGCTACATATAAATATATCTCCTATAATGAAATCCACTTGCCCTAAAGAAAGCAAAATTTAATTTTAATTATACATTTTAGTACATATAATCAATATCTTATTTTAAATGGATTGTACAGCGTTTAATGTTGCAATCACTGTATTTGGTGCCCTCACTAAGTTAGCGATTATATCTTTTTCACATCAAGTAACAAATACCAAAACAAACACACACATGGCAGCCTTGGCATATATCCATTTGGCATGTGAAGCCTCATATTAAGTGCTATATATAAAGCTCTATTACTGATATGATATGTGATATGATTAAGCTAAGTGAGGTGTTTGTTGTGTTATATCTATTTTCATATTACATTAAATATTCTAGGCTATTTCAAAACCAACAATACACTGAGGACCAAATTGAAATTGCAATTACAATTCCTGAGATAAAAATATTTTCAAAATGTAGACGCAATGTAAAAGAGGATCAACATCTTTTATATAGCTCATAAATAAATTGCAGACAGTTGATTACCATTTGGTATTTTTTTACCATCAACTTCCACCCTTTCATAGTTTTTCCAATCCCAGCAATGCTTATGCTGGGCAATACATAACCAGCCTCCGTTCACTGGCCAGACACAGTATGTGTGTTGAGTATGTGCAGGTAAGAAACTGTTGCTCATCCTAATACCTCATGGACTCATTGATTAAGTTATGGGCAGATTTTGATAGAATGAAATAAGCCATGGCAGAACTTGGTGTTGTGTTGTCAAATATGAAATATTATTGAATTCATGTACGAGTGAGATAATAAAACAAATTAACTGTCTTAAATTTGTGTAATGGTCAAAATATGATCAATCGGCCGGTATTGTTCCATTTTTACAGTTCATGGAATGGAACAATCCATCTTTCACCTTGTGATTATATTTTGACCATCAGACTCATAGAGTTAACCTTAACTCTGCAAGTGCTCTTGGGTGAATAGAAGGGAAAGAATAAAGGAAGACAGCAAGAAGATGAACAAAGAAGTTGCTTTTTGGGTAGGATTTGAACCCGAGACCCCTCGCATGCCAAGAACTAAGTCGCCCACCAGTAGCTATTGGTGTTTCGCTGGCCCAGCCAATGAATATGTGCATATATATGACTTAGGGTGATTGCGTCATCACAACATGTGCAGTAGCTTTCAACTATGACCTAGTCCGACGAGTAGGACCTTTTTTTCTAAGTTACCAGACTATACTCATTTCAGACTATACTCATTTCACACTATGATCACTATCTGACATGGTGCAAGAAAGACGAATCGCGAAGTCCAGTGACAGCGCCTTTTTTTTTTTTTTTTGGGAGGCGCTTGTTAGTGTATTTTTGTGGTTAATCTTTCTTGAGCGATCAGAATTAGAGTATAGTTAGTAACTAAGAAAAAAACAGGTCCTACTCGTCGGACTACTATGACCTACCTTCATAACCATCATCAGTGAGATCTCCTGCTCCAGCTATTGCTGACCCAAACCTAGCACCAGCCACATTATTTCCAGATAGTTTGAAATCTAGTGGCTTTAGTTGTCCCTGGTATATACAAAAAGTGAACACATATAGTATTGATTTATAAGGATTGCTTGATCAGACAGCATTATATAGCAGCTCCTAATTTATTTAGCACAATTTCAAATATGATAACTGCACTTAAAATGTCAAAACAAATAAAACCTATGCTACTATGCTATTATAATTAAGCTTATACTATGGAAGGAGACACACAAAAATGAACATATCACCTACTTAAGTTTGTTCGACTTATATAAGGCAAAAAATAAGACTCATAACACCGTGTATTGATATAGAATGGTGTACACACAGTTTATTGATGCACACTGTAACAAAATGAGAATAATTTTCACCTATGATAAGCCACAGCAGCTGATAGGTGTATCCCATCATGCTCTGCAGTATCATAGTAGAACTGCACATGCCACAGAAATTGTATACAAAATCCCTCACTTCAACTTTCAATTACTCTCTTATATCAGGGAGTTTAGACTTTTGTTTGAAACAATATGATCTCTAGAGTATTGTGAAACTATCCATAGCTCTCAATATATAAGCGGTTCTTACTTTTTTGTTTTTTATGTATTTACTACGGAGCAAGCAGATAGACTACAATGCATGATGGGATACTCCCTTCAGCTGCTGTGATGATAAGCCAAACTAACTTTAAAGATGTGTAATGATGATTCTCATACATAGAGCTGTTTTTTTTCCAGAACCCAAAAGTGGACTTCATATTTGAGGTTCTAATTTCACTGTAATTAAATTGTTGGATCCCCCACTGTTCTATGTTCCTTAAAAGTATCCTTACTCCGCCATTGTTAATGTATACATAAACTCTTCCTTCATCCTGCTCCACGGTGTACAGAGGAGCACCAACCACAGTACTGTGAGCTCAATTACACTCCAGTAAATGTTGGACCCTCTCCACTCCTTATTCCATTCTCTTCACTCCATCCTTACCCTACCATTGTTAATGTATACATAGACTATTTCTCAGTGGCATAGCCATAGCCAAGCTGCCCCCATGTGACTGTGAGAAGTCTTGCTCTCCCTCCCTTGTGGAAGGACTTTTTTGTAATTGTAGCCAATTTTTATCCCCCCCGCCCCCCCCCCCCCCCCGAAAAAGTCCTGGCTACGCCACTGCTCTTCCTTCATCCTCCTCTACAGCATACAAGGGAGCAGTAACCAACAGATCTGTGTCCTCAAGCAAACTCTAGTATAGTTGTTGGACCCCCTCCTCTCCCCGTCCCATACAGCCATACATTATCCTTACCACGCCATTGTTAATGTATACATAGACTCTTCCTTCATCCTCCTCTACAGCATTTAAGGTAGAACCAACAACCGACCAATGTCATCAAGTAAACTCTACTAGTTGTTGGACTCACTCCTCTCCCCATCCCATAAAGCCTTACTTTATCCTTACCGCGCCATTGTTAATATATACATAGACTCTTCCTTCATCCTCCTCTACAGCATACAATGGAGCCCCAACCAACAGATCTGTGAAAGTGTCATTATTCAAATCAATAGCTGCTATGGCCGCACCATAATATGTATTCATCTAGAAGAACAAGACAAAAACAGTAAAACATAATTAATTTCTTTAAATGTTTCAAACACAAAATAAAAATGTAATTCTCTGCAATACTTTGAAGTACAAAAAAAAACCCATAATTTGCTCTTCAATGGAAAATGAAAATATCAAAATCATACTAATCTTGTTTCTGTTGGTCAGGAAACATCTAATCCTAGAGCACACACAAAATAAAAGTAAAACCTATTGGTTTGACTTCCTGTTGCCCATGGATGTACATACATGAATGGTAGCATATAAATTGATTCACTTTACTTGGGGGTGGATGCATTTATATTTGCTCATATTTTCTAATATTACTGAATATTTTGTTACAAAAATAGCCAAATTCACGGGATGTTTTTCTCCTGTGTGAAAAACTGTGTATTACTTGTTCCTCTCGATAATGAACAAACACTTGCTCTGAATGTTGATGCTTTAGTTTGTCCAATGTCTCTGCCAACAAATAACACACAGTTATTAACCTATAAAGCTTGAACTGAAATAATAGAACCTGAGTAAATTCCTTTTCTCTAGCTACATTTATCACAATACCTGCTCACTAAACCGTAGTTTTAGGCAGAGCTTAACAAACTATTTCTGAATATGTGTTTATTATAAATCCTGCCCCAAAACAGATTAAGATCAAATTTCAATGAATTGTCTGCATGATATTGAAAGTGATTTCATCAATATATCCAGTAAATCTGAAAATGGATGACATAAGCTTTTGTTATATTATCATGCAGTGAGAAGATGGATTTGAATTCTGCTCAACATAGACTGATTGCATGTTCCAATAAAAGAGGAAGAGGAATCATCCGGAAATAAATAAATAGAGTGTAAAAAGTTGTTTTTGGGAACTTGACAAGTAAAACATTCTATGTAATTGAAAAACACAGTGTTTGAAGAAAAACACACAGTGTTTTTGATAATCATCAACTTGTTTGAAGCTGTAATTTTAATCTATATAGGTTGATAAATTAAGTAAAAAAATACTGGGTGATGACATTTTGTAAAATGTACTCTTAATACGAGAGGGGTTATTTCTGGTGGTAAAGTGAAATTCATTTAGGTGTTACTGAGAAAATATTTGGTCACCGAGTGGTCCCATGGGCTATCTGGGCTGCATTTCCGGTTTTTTTCTCCTAATTTACAATAAATCAACAGTACTATAAAAATCATTCCCAGAATTAAGGGTATTCCCCACTACAATGAGGCAATACCTTATTCACGTACAAGAATCAAGTATGTTAAATTTCTCTCTCACCCACACAAAAGCTAACACAAATAACATTATACACAATGCAAAAACCCTTACCAAGTCTCCATAAAGTTCTTGGTATACTTCATAAGTTTCTAGGTCATATATGATGACCTTCCCTGTGGTTATATCTTTCTGTCTTCTCATCGCCCTAGGTGCTGACGCGACTCCCTGTATGGAATCTCTGGTTTGGAATCTCCCTGATGCAATGGCATATCCTGTCAATGATAAACAATAAGGAAGTCAATGTTAGGATATTTGTAGCAGTAATAAAGGTTAGGTTAGTATAAATAAATGTTACCATTACTACATGAGTCTAACCTTGTATCATGCGGTCAAAATTGTCATTAGTTCTGTCAGGGTTCTGTCAGGACTATATTAAAGATTTCATGTTTCCTTCTGTATATAGCTGATCTTGATAGGGGTCCTATGATATGTAGATGTACTACAACTTGTTTGTTTGTTAATGTTTAAATGGTTGCTTTGTATGGATATACAATTAAAGGACTGGATTCAGTATTTAAAAAAAAGGGGGGGCACAGGCATGGATCTGTTAGTAGTGGGGGATTCGGCAACTAGAGATCAACCCATTTCAAATTATAGCTGTATCTGTGCCCCCTTGAATTTTTTTCAAAGTGAAGATCCAATTGAAGCCACTTGGTGGACAATATTTTTGTGTAAAAGTTTAGTTGGTAAAAGTTTGAAGATTGCTGAAAATGAAGGTATTTTGTGGATCATTTGGGTTTCCAAAGCTGCAGCCAAAACAGTCACTTAGTTATCCATACACAGGGGGTGAGGCCCTCCAGGATATGCCCCATGCATTGGTTTATATACAGTTATCTTACAGATATCCTACCATGCTTTTCTATCCTTTTCACTAGTTTTCCATAAAGAGCCAAGAAAAACTATAAATGACAGAAAATTTATTGCATTGGAAGCATACTTTCATGCGCTGCACAAGTAAGGAACCTGATCTTGTATTCAAATTTACAAAACATATTTTTCACAGTATTTTGACATCCTACACAAGTACATTGCATTCATTTCTTTGTGTGGAATAAGACACCTATTCTATCCACCTTGAAATACCACCTCTGGTTATCAACTAAGAAAACAGTGGCATTAAAAAGAGCCCTGTGTGCGGTGTAGAGACGTTTAAAAGAGAATGCTGTCAGCAATTTCTATCATGTATGCGGGAAATGCTTATACATCTTCAAATAGGCATTTTAAGCACCAGAGCATGATGCTTCTACAGAACTACAGAATTAGCACACTAAACTATGATTTAAACCTCTCCATTACAGTTCCATATTGTGATAACCTAAATTACTCAAATTATTCACTTGACAGTGTTTACCTGGACTAATCACATTTCTGAGGAAAGTGCATATTAATCAATGAAAAACTGTCAAATTGTCAATCAATCTATCAATAACATTAATTAATTGATTACAATGATCAATTGATGCATCAATGAATGAATTTCAATCAATCAGTGTTCAGTACATAAATAAATAAAATATATATACTTCATTACCTACCTAACTGACTGACTACATAGGGCTATCGAGCTATTAACCCTAGAACTACTGAGCCATATTTTGTAACACAAAATATGAAGATGGGGGTTGTTGCGACCCCCCCTTAATTTTCAATTATAAACATCATATACCGTACCGCTATATTTGGTACTTATATATAGTTATGGGTCTCCTCTATCCAGTGATACCAAAATAAGTACAAACATTCCCCACATAATGTCACTATGATGTCATAATGTGAGCATGCAAATTTGGGAAATTCTGGCTATGAACAAAAGTATAGGCAAAATTGATTTTCGGCTAAAAATTCTACAAAATGCGAATTTCACAGAATTTTTTGCTAAATATAAAAGGAAACAACTATTTTCACATAACTAAAAAGTAAAAAATCAGTAGCTCTTGAAATAATTACATAAGAACGAAATGAAAATCATGAGGGCCTCACCAACCCCCCTCCCCACCATCTATGGTCATCTTTGATGGCTGGTCCTACCTCCGGGTAAAGTGCTGGGGTGAAAATTTTTATCACCAAAATGAGCGCAAAGGATGTATCTACGATTAGCTTAGATCGTTTGGGTGTAAACGTGTGTGTTTCTTTTTATGACGGATAAAAAATCTTGGGGGGTGGTACAACCCCCTTCTTTGTAGTTCTAGGGTTAATAGGTCATTAGGGTCATTAAAAACCCTGAGTGGATTAGGATTCTGGGTGGAACCTCCTTCTATTAGTAGCTGGATGGTTTATATAAAGACCTCACTCTACTTAGATTGCTCAATGTTTTACATGCTTTCCATCTAAACATTTGGCATAATGTATCAAAATCACTGTGGGAGTATGGGCGGAATTGACAACTGATTTTCCACCTGGAATAACTGTTTGTGTTTCAGTCACATAATTTATTCAAACATGTTCATCATAATCACAACAGGTTCTTTTGTTTTGGCAACAAGTCCAACTCACTCAGGTCCAAGTTAACATAGTTAAAAATTTAAAAGTGGGCACAATCGTTAGCCCAATCATTGTAAACACAATCAACACATTTCATCATTAACCACATCACACAGACACAGTGAGACACCGTAAATCTGGGCCACGAATTGTGGGTGTATGAACTCCCGCAAGTTTAATTCGGTATTGATCGAAAATAAAGTCCAATCACTCCCATGGTAACCCATAACTTAATTGTGCATGTTTACCCAAAGGCGCTTGTGGTGTATTAGCACCGACCCTGGGGGATAAATGATTGTATTGCTACAATGGACAAAGTCATTACAATACAATTTACCAAGTGTTGGTAATAATACTAGAATACAGTCGGGTTAATCCCACTGTGAAATCTCTTGATGTAAATCTGAGAAATTGGACACATAGGAACAACTGTAAAAAGTAAATCAAGAGTTAATAATGCCTTCATACAATATCTACAAAATCATAATTTAATAATCCAATAATGATGCCGAATTACGGATGCTGTATATACTTGCACTTAAATCCGGAATATGCAATATGCATGCATGAGCATGCCATGGAATTAATTTGAAATGGCTATTATTAATATCAGAAAATATTGCTTCCTTGCAGTCCCAGACGTAGCAAGAAATATTTTTTTTGGAAGGGGACTTAAGAAAAAGTGAACTCCAGTGCACCAGTGCTACGCAACATGCTTGCAGGGAATCTGAAGGGTGGTGTGCCACCCCGGAGAAAGTGAGCTAAAGTGGCAAATTGTTTGAAAATGAAGTCCCAATTGAAGCCATTTGGTGCAACATTGTCACACCATGTGAATTTAATGTATAAGCATAGACTGTGGAAGCAAATTCTCGTAGCCAGGGGGTACCTGTTTTTTGGGGGGGATTTAGGATTGTGAAAAGGGAGTCATCTTCCTCCTTGACCCTGGCTACAGCCTTACAGGCCTGCTTGTGGGTTCACTTTTCCTCTTTTAAGGTGCTGATCTATCTATACTGTCCCAAAAAAGTTTCTGTACGTGTGCAAAAATTACTAATTTTAAAACTACACCATTTTGGGTAAATTTTTTTTTTTTAATAGATGCACTACCGGTATCTAATCCTGCACATTATGACACCCTATTGAATCCTATGTGACCTCAAGAAGTAAAATTACAAGCATTTGATTAGGCAAATGTCCAGTTTTAAAGGTGACAAACTGACCTATTCAAAAATCCACAGACTAGACTTCTGGTTTGAGAATGGTGGATGGCTAAATTTTGCACGGCAGGATAAGAAATGGCATATATTGAAAAAAATTATTTACTTTAATTCATATGATTTAGATTTAAAATTGGGATTTGTTTTTAAAGTGTTTGGATACTTTTTTGGCATAGTATACAAGTACAATAGTAATTCATTGTATATCTTTATATCTAGTGACTATGATTTTAAACTCTATAAACCATAACCATACTATACAATGTACTTTACACAACATTAACCCCAAATCTTTACCATAAACCTATTTATATAAACTTAGCACCAACCTTTAATACCCCTGGCCCTAATACCCTTAACATAACCCTAATTCTTAACCCTCCTTTCTTACCATACCTCAAATCCTAACATCAGCCCAAATCCTAGCCTTAGCCCAATATGATCTAAAACCTTCGACTAGCCTCATTATAGTAAGCTTGCCATAATCAAAATCCCAATCTCAGCCCAAACCCAAATCCTTACATGTTAAACACTGTTTAAATGTTTAACAATTCCTCATTTTCAGAATGCAATTTAGTATGTCAGATGTGCTCTCAGGTCCCACAATAAAGTACTATGTACTTTTTGCTATCCAATTCTTTAACTGAACTGAACAACCAATTGCTGAACTATTTAAACAGGTTGTTTAATTAAGAATTTTAGACAACCTGTTTCAATTAATTTAAGCAACTGCTGTTCAGTTCACCCATTAAACAGGGTTGTTTGAACAGTGACAATAACCCCAATTCTTATATAGCAATGATAACCTGAACCAAACCTAACACAAGCCCCACTGAATTATATGTCCATTATAACAATTAACCTAGATAGAAGGGTATTCACTTCTCTAGATTAGAAACTGGAGGTTTCTGTTTTGCTTTGTTTTTTCTGTTTACAGGTATTGAGGAATCAAGATTGAAAGTCATTGTTTCCTTGTTTCTGTTTACAGGTATTGATGAGAAACCAGATTGAAATTCCATCTTTCCTTGTTTTGCTGTGTGGGAATTGGTAACGGCCCCACAAAACCAGAAACATGTCAAACTATTTCTTCTGATACAAGGCATATAGCTGTAAACTTGTAAAGACCAGCTAATTCATGTTAACCCCAATACTGCCTGTGTTTTTTGGCTATTGGAAAGGAAAGAAGGAACGAAAGAGGAGAGGTGATGAATAAAGAAGTTCCTTGGTACTCTCAGCATTCAAACTTTTACTCCTCGCCTGCCAAGCATAAGATGGGTGGAAATGACACCACTTATATCAAGCATTGTATAGTACCTCTTGTGTGTCAGCTTTATTTGTCTCAATGTTTGAGTGCAAACACCACTAGGTTATGCGCCCCTGCAAACTGCCTTAAAATAACACCACATTTGTTTTTATATACTTCTTCACCCTAACAGAACGGGGTACTACAAAATACTACTTGATATATGTGCTGTTCGTGCGTGCATCCCACGTGGTGTGATGACGCAATCGCTCTAAGTTATATATAGGCACGGTTCCGCTGGCCAGCAAAGCCCAACACCCATGGCAAAGTGTCGCCGACCCAGTGCTTGGCATGCGAGGGGTCTCGGGTTCGAATCAACCCCAGAGCAAACAACTTCTTTCTTAATGTTTTCTCTCTTTATTCCTTCCTTTTTTCCCTTCCCGTCGCCAAAAAGCCTTATAGGCAGTTAGGGTTAAGATATAATACAATTTGCCCTGGGTTCTTCGATGTGATTCTAAGAAATTAAGTACAATTCATGCAATTACATGTCAGCGTTGAATAGGGATCAACAAAAGTCAACATGTAATAATTGATTAAAATCCCTCTTTTTCTATTTTATGCATTCAAAAAATTGACCAATTTTTATAGTATATATTATTTTAAGGCCATTATCTCAAAATCAAGTTTGCCATCTTGCCGACATGTTCTGTATTTTATAGGTATGGGCATGTTCATTAATCCACATACATAGATCCGGTATTTTCCATGTGACTTCTTTACTTGTACATTTTGACATGTTTTCACTCAGATTCAGAGTTGTAACTTAATTTACAGTGAGATCATATACCAGATTTGCTTGCAGCGCTATTAATCCAAATATATGGGGAAATATGGGAGAGTTTATGGTAGAGTTAGAAAATACTCAAAATGCTATGGAAATGATCAGATTGTATAGGAACTCTTTAACATACGTCAACCTGTGACAAAATTTGATATAAATTTAATATTTTTTTAGTTTGATGGAAAAGTCAATTTGATGAAAATGTGCAATCTATAAGAAGCACATTTTAGCATGATCAAGTGTTTTAGAAGCCTACAAAATAACCAGCAAAAACACATTTAAAGGTGAACCTCATTGAAAATAAAGTTATACATCAATGGAAAGCTTATGATGTCAGGAATCAGAAAAGAATATTTTTTATTTGCATAGCGTACCAGGCTAGACATAATCTCCATCCAAAGATTGGATATTGGCACCCCCCCCCCATAAATTACAAAATGAAATCGTTCAAATTGGGCGCTTTCGTTGATGACGTCAGCCCAGGGACACACAGTTACTTCCGGGTTTGATTGTAAACACAATGTCCGTGTATTACTGTGGCATGCATCGGGCCAATGCACGAATTCAGTCATTGTCAACTTACTTTACATGAAAAATATCTTCAATAAAATAAGAATAACATGAAATATCATGATCAAATTAAGAATGAAGTTCCTGAATAAAGTGTGTGGATTTAAAAATGGGAAAAGTGCTGGCGGGGTGATTTGGGATAGGCCAAGCCATCCACGATATGCATAGGGAATATTACAGTAAAAGCACGAAGAAGCGAAGATTCGCGAAGAACCGGAATGAAAACAGATTACAAAAAATAACTGCTAGTGCTACCAGTACAGATCGTCACGCCAAGTTGAGATGAACTTATCACAATGAGAAAATGAAGGGATAGAATAAGGTACATGTACAGGATTTTTTAATTATTTCTTAGCTTTACAACCAGTCATGGCGGTCATGTATGATATAGGCGAACTTCAGATAGATACATACGGGATGAGCTCAGTGACTGACTGAGTCTCACTACGCCGAGTGTTCAGTATCCGCGACTGTACTGAACTTGCAGACAAAATGACCGATTTGATATTCACATTCTGATATTTCCAACTTATTGCTACTTCATCAGCAAAATTTATTCCTGTAAATGTTCCAAATATAAGGGAACGATTGATCAAATCTGCTGAAACACCCCATGAAACACGGAGGACGAAGCCCCGAAGCGAGTCGCTGTGTTTGTGCTTATCCGTCCCTGCAATTCAGCAGCAATTTACGCATCGTGTTCGGTAATCCATAAAACATGAATGTTTCACTTTTTCAGTACCGTACACTGATTGTACTATCATTAAAGAATCATGACACAAGTGACAATATTTTAATTTTATTCAGATTTCAGAATTCCATCAAATAACAGCATACTAAGCCTAAATTGTATTTATTATATAATAAAGTATCTGCCCGAGTATCTGTTTCTTTCAATCGCGATTGTGTGGAAAGAATGTATTACCGTACGCTAAATATGAAAACCTTTTATGGGCTGGATTTGATGAAATCGGCGGTTTTTTATTAATTTTTTAATTACTGCAAGACGATATTTTTTTTAATCCGACATTTTAAAATGAATCAAGAATATATAGGGAATGTCACAAACAACCATTTAATTTGTTATTCGATCATGTTTATTCAGTCCATGACATGAACGGTAGCAGCATTTGCGCATGGGATTGATCCCAGCGCGAAATTCAAACTCAATTACCCAGTTATACCCAGCCATTTTGTCAAAAATGTACGGAAAATTTATGTGTTGACAATAATTCTATTATTTCTAATATATATAGAAGGAACCAGCAATTTGAAGATTCCTCTAATTTCAAGCTTTATTGTGAAAATCAGACTTGCCGGGCAGCTTGCAAAGTACAGGAAGCAAGTCTTGTTTACATGTTTCCGAGTAGGATCACGTGACTCACGAACCCTGAGCTTACGTCACGAGCATTCCCAAGGTCATAGACGATTGATTTGGGTGCTTTTTGGGCGCCTTAAAAAAGACAAAAAATTCAATCATTTTTTAATTTTTCAGCTTTATTAGCAATCAAAAAAATCGGAAAAAATAATTTTTAATATCCTGACATCATAAGCTTTCCATTGATATATAACTTTATTTTCAATGAGGTTCACCTTTAAAGGATATTTCAGAGTATCTGTTGAGGACCTTAAATCTGCACAAGTTTCTGAAGTCACAATAAATCATGCTTAAATATAGTTGATAATCAGGAAAATACTTTTCAGAAATATCAACAAAATATGAAAAACCTGAAAGGTGCATTTAGTGTTGAGATCATTTTCCCCAGAGGATTGCAATAAAGAATAAGATTGGCCTTTCATACATGATGTGAAAATGCAGTGTGTAGCTTCTTCATTGAAGGGCTTAGTTATTACATAAGCAATGCCTATGTATTTTAAAGGTGCAATTTGACAGGTGTGGGGAATAGTGTGGTTTAGGATTGATGGATCTCTGAATGAAGTTAATGAACTTTTAAGAATTTCAACTTCCAATACAGAGAAATGCATGAAATAATTGCAGAATCCGGGTATTTAGGTCCAAGAAAATGGAATATTGTTTCAAACAGCATGAACTCAGTGAAAAAGGAGGTCAGCTATTCATAATAAAATAGAAATGCAACCCTCATATTTGAGCCTACACATTTTCCCTCAGCATGTGTTTACCACACTTCCCTATAGACTATGTAGTTTCAACTTTCAAAATATGGATCTCTTGAGAGATTACTAAAACAACTGAAACACAATAAAGAAATTGACATGGCAAGAAAAATATGCCAAATTATGAAACAAAATGTTTAAAATTATAGTATGATGCTGTAGGTGCATAATCAAACTACTTATTAGGTGATTTACACATTCATTATCCAAAAACAATGACCAGGGCATGATGGGTTATATTATGCATTATGCAACAGAACAGTTCACCCATGCATTATGTTTTTTAGTTTGTTTAAACACTCACAGTTGCTCCATGTGGAGACACACTTGGGTCCTGATGGAACCATACATTATAATGTTTTGATAAATCCAAGTGTGTGAAAATATTGCATCCAAAACATAATAATGATAAAATTGGATGCTTTTAAGCCCAATATTTATTGGTCTCGCTTTGAGTTTTAAAATATTGGACTCGACTACGTCTCGTCCAATATTTTAAAACTCAAAGCTCGACCAATAAATATGGGCTAAATCAATCAGTCATTTTAGCATGTTCATATTTTTTGAAGGGCGAAATGGAAGTTTCGGTTAAAAATGCATTTTTTAAAAATAAATTTCAGAGAATAACTTGATATTTGTGAGGAGTTCAAAGGTGACAGTTATGAATAAGATTAATGACTTTGCATCCATTATGTTGGGCAAAGTGAACAATCTAAACATTTTGCTTTTACCTCAGAACATTCCTTGGGGCTCCCTTCCGGATATCCTGGGCTCCAAAGGCAAAATTTTCTCAAAAGGCAAAAAGATTTCTCATGATACCCTCCAACTAACTGATGTGCAGTTTAACCCGGCACTAATTATCATTTGGTAAATTCTTTTTTTTTACGAAGTACCAATCTCAAATCAATTTTGTTTGCTTTAATTGGTTAATTTAAAATTGTCTATTACAGACTTCCAAAATAAATAATCAAGTTTACATGTTTGATTGATTTTGGCACTGTTGGCACAAGAACACAAAAGGTAAGAAAATAAATTATAGCTGACAAAAAATTCAGTATAAAGTAAACTGGAGTGAGTGGCCCCGGTCGAGTGGTTGCTTTACTCTGTGAGAAATAATAAACCAATAATGGAAAACTAACCCAAGTTTAATATTACTGTTGGAACCAAGATCCACATGATACCAAATCACTGATAATTCTGTTTATTGTTACATACTATTTTACTCTGATGCTGCCAAGGTATACTAACATGTACTTGGAATCTGTTTGATCTCATTCAGTTTATCCTAGTCAACTGCATATGTTTAAATCAGGGCTGCAGCAAGGTTGCAAAATGTGGGGCGGCCATCACAAATGTGGGGCCGCCAAATTACAAATATGTGAGATGATCAAGGGGAATGAGTCGGATGTCGCTAATATTGTTTCTGAGATATTGGCAAAAAGAGTGTTCAAATTCTTTTGTTTTATATTGTTTTCAGCCATTGATAAATTGCTCATACTCGGTAACCAGATGTCCGATTTTGACGGGGTTTGCATCACATATGTCACATATATGTCCAAATTGAAATAGAGGTATAAAAGAAAAAAATAACAAAATTGCTACGGCCCTGGTCTTCCTCTACACCCACAGATAGGTTGTCATTGGTATTAACAATAAATTGGGTAGGGCACAGTACCAGGCCTAGTATAGTGGTTCGAGTAAATGGCACTGATAGGTAGCTTGAGGTTGTGGGTTCAAACCCCTGCAGTGTGAATGTGATGCCTTACAGCATGCAACACCATGGGTAAGTAAGGAACTTCACTCTGCTTGCCCCACCCCACCCAGTTGTATCACAGAGCTAAACAATATGTGACATGATCTGGTCCATGGGGGCCAAAGGAGGCATTTTTGATAATTGAGTTACTGCAATTATTACATTATATACAATAGTCTACCATTTACTGAAAATACCAAAGGTCTAGCATACTTGGTTAAGAAGTTTTTGGATGTCTATTTTCTTATGTATTTTATTGTTTTTTACTCCATATTTTTACCTTTATCTCAGTTTCAAATTTGCCGCCTTTGGCCCCCATGGACCAGATTGTGTCACATATTATCCCAATCCATGCAATTATGCTATGTGTTAATACTTGTGCAATGAATGTAGGCCTTGCTAAAGTGCAATGATTGCAATGTATCTCCAGACTTGACTCAGAACAGGTAATTGAAATGAAACATGCTGGTAGCAATTGGTAGAAAAGCACATACTGGTATTAAAAATCACCACTCAAATTACTGTTTCCAGTTTCAACATTCACATATTGATTCACTTCAGCTGTACTTGGTTCTAGGCAAAAACACTGCATAAATTTGAGTGCCAATAACCATGCTATGCATCATTTAGTGTTTGAAGGGTGTATTGGGAATCGAAAGTAAATGAATGCTGTCTGTAGAGTTTAATTATACCAAAGCAGTGTTTGAGTATAAACCAAGTCAGTTCCTTTCCTATAAATGGTTTCCTGAAAGTGATGAGGTAATAAAATATTTAATATCATATTCTAACTATGGCTTATCTGTTTTAAAGGAGGATTGTCCTATTTCATTTATGTGTTATTGAATGACCTTGATCCCTACTCCCTGTCTATTATGAAGTTTGGTATCAATCAATGTTGATATGAGAGACACAAAGTTTGATTTTGAAGACCCCATAGAAATTTATGTGTTAACCCACTTACCATTTTCAACACATTTTGGCTAACAAAATCTTTCAACCTTAACAATATAAAAAATTACACTGGGTCATCATAGACAAATATTGGCTTTCCACCACTGATGCGAGTTATTTTGTGGATTTTTTAACCAACATATCCACCTCCCTAAAATCTGCTTATTTTTCATCAAATATCATCATCATATGTACGCAAAATTCTACTTTTTGAACTAAACCTGTTAAATTGTCCATGAATTTCACTGATTTTCCACCACCCCCCAAAAAAAACACACCTTTGCACCTACTCAAGAAAATAATATTATTTAGAGGGCAAAGTGTTTTCTATCCTCCTCATCCACCAATCAACCCACTCACTCGCTCAAAATCATCTCAATCAGCATGTTCTCACTCAATCAAGCCTTTGACATATCAATGTGCTATAGATTTGTCATGCTCACATCACAGTAGCAGTCAAGCAACAGGTTTCCTCATTTTGGGATTTGTTTGTTTAACGGTATCACATTCAAAACTGGGGATACATTTAATATCCCTACCAATGAACCATATATTTACTTTATCTTGCAATAAAATCCCTATATCCCAACTTCCATACATATTGTATGCATTGTGTCCAGTCTATTTCCTGACTTTTTTGTGTTTTATTCAATTTTGTGCTGCTCCAGTTCTGAAGCTAGATATTCAATTTCTGGTATTGCAAATAGACGGTATTGAACCGGAAGGCAACGTGATATATAAAATAAAGTTTGCTTATTGATATTCGGTCTCAAGTTTTCTCTAAATTTATCAGTTTTTATTAACTCAGGATTCTGGATTGTTGAATCAAATAAAATGAAAAAGTCCTGAACAAATTTACTCCCAATAATGGGGAATGTGACACCAAACAAGTGGAGCATTATATTGAATGTTAAATTAATGTTTGACTAAATATCAATAGAGGCACTGTGATGCATGCAGTGGTCTAAGACTTCGACTCCTAATTGTGAGGTAGCTCCAGGTTATGGGTTCAAGTCCCCATCGCATCAACCTGTTGTGCACTTAGGCAAGGCTCTTCACATCTATTGCCTCTCCCTACACAGGTGTACAAATGGGTACCAGCTTTATTCAATGCTGGGAAGGTAACAGACTCTCTGTGGAGGAGGTGTAGCGATCCCTCACAGCAACATTACATGGAGGAGTCTGGTCCAATAAATTTGTAAGAGAAGTGGGCACCCCAGCCTGTTAACACAGGTTCGTCCCATTTACCCTTTACCTAAATATCATATCAGCATGTGATTTTCAGAAGATGGTTTGCTATTAAAGAAAGAAAATGCAACTCCTTCAGGTTTAACTAGTAGACATGCTACTTCCCATGGTTTAATAGTAGGCCTTAGCTTGGCGTAAGGTGGTAGATCAAGATAAAATCTCTTTTGCTGAAAGAACATAGAGAATGATCCCATTACGATACACCCAAGTCATTTGATGATTTATTTGAGTGTCTTAACAACAATTACCAAGATGGGCATACACATCCCTGCTCATAGACATGATGCAAATCATAACTATAAATTCTGATAACAAATCACTACAACTATATGCACCTTTAAACCAAGCTACAGGGAAGAAATTATTGACATTCTTATTTAATATCAACAGAAAACAACCGCTGTATGAATAAAGTGGATGCCAATTTTAAGGATGCACTTTACATCACCGTCAATCCGATATTAAGTGAGCACTGTCTCTATGAATTCCCAAACTCCTTGGCAGGTATACTTGAGTACTGTTTGAATGGGACTCTACCTGCACTTCAGCTCTGCCATTAGACCACTTTCCAGAAATACGTCACCCAAGAGCATTGTCTTAAGCGTGTCTTCCAACAGGTGAGATGTAGCACCAATGGCTGCCATATTTTACAACAAAGATGTTTTTAAAAATCTACAGGTATACTTGTTAAAATGTTAATTCATGAGCCATTGATTCTTGTGGTAATCTCCACATGTGTCAGCTAGAATAAACCACTGGGTGCATATCTCAGTTTACACATAGGCCAGTCTCAACTTCAGACATGTATAGCCAATCATTATTTCACAAACACCTCCACCGGTCGGATCAGGAACACAGGCTTTTAACATGTTGGGCACCCCTGTTCTGAAGTGTCATAATTCAAATTTTTTTAAACTTACGATGCAAAATGGGCTCAGTTCCTCATGCACGAGCACATAACACAAGTTGAGAGCCCGGGTTGAGAGCACAGGCAGAGCATGCTATCTGAGAGAGTGTCAGATGGATGTAATCAAGCATGTACAACAGCAAGTGGCAGCCACTGTACAACATATCTTTCTTAGATGATTCTCATATTGATACACAGGCAGGATGTAGGATGTTGCATAGGTTTTCTATATTCATGAAATGACTCAATAGATACCTTGGTCATCTCATCAAATACAACATAATAATTGTAGGAAATTAAACTTCTAATTGGAGTCATCATGAATTTTAATATGAATTGATCACTCAAAGAGAATGTCTTTATGCATCTTCTCTAACAAACAAGAGTATAGCAGTTGGTGCTTACTCAGTACAAATAACCATTATGAGGATGTGTCGCAAACATGCATGGGTCTCATTTTAGGGCCTCTGGAATAACAATGGCCTCATTTTCAGTCAATTTTGGTATTAAATAAAATTTTCACCTAACTGGAGCCCAAATTCATTCGGGAGCATAGGCTGAAAGAAGCTCACAAAGATAATTAGGGGCACAGCTCTGAGAGAACCTCAAGTCCAATTTGGCAGGGATTTACAAGATGATATACCCTGGTCAAAATGGTCAAGAATATCAAATTAAAAGATGAAAGTTGATATTCCAACCCATCTGATATGAATGCCCAACTCGTTGCACCATATGCCCCATAAAAATCCTATTGTAAATTTGCACTGGACATGTAGTATCTAATTTACAAGCTTTACTTAAGTTTTTGAGAAATCCATCCTGAAATAGATGATGATTACTTCCAGTGGATGGATCAAGTTTCTAAACGAACACCTGGTCTTGAATTCTGCTTACATATTTTAAATATATTACTTTGTAATTCTTCACATATCATTGTCAGTATGCATACTTTAAAAAGTGCAATATACCACAACCTGCTGCCTGAATACTACTGTAAAAATGGTTATTTTTGTGTATGTAAAATTTGGCGCTTTGCCGATTTTTGAACCATTTCACTTGTTTCTAAATTCGTGACTTTGAGTTTTCTTACATAGACCTACATGTATACATAAAAAAGAACATATTCGTGTATTTTTATTTTCGTGGTAGCTGCATTGAACGCGAAGAAGTCCGAAAATTAATGTACCGCGAAAATTTCCACTGTTACAGTAAATTATTACCAGTACCGATGCTTACACGGGTAAAATAATAATACTAATATAATATATAATAATAATAATATCAAAATCAATGTTACAACAGTTATAGTAATAATTTGAACAAAAAATGAAAAAAAAACCTCATTTTTGAATAGCACACAATTCCATACCCTCGTATATTTTCTGCACAATAACAGATTTACACATTGATTTCATCAAATTTACTCATTATGTGTTGAAACAAACCAAAATAACTCATCACCCTCACTTGGAATGTTTTAAAAAGCATCCAAGGTGATAGTGATGAGATATAGTAGATATTCCTAGTTTGGGTAGAAACTTATGCTTAAACCTTAATAGCATGGTTATATTTCTCCCCTTTCACATAGACATTCATAATGCAAAGGGAGATACGAGCTGTGACTTCCTTAATCTAGTGCAGCCTAGGACGGATAAGCTTACCATTAAATTTACCTCCACAGTAAAAGTAGTACCTGTTTTATAAAATATTTACATATACACCATTTTTCCTTGGAAGGACATGTTTTCATCATGAGTATAGGGTGAGTAAATGGTTTACCAATTATTTGACCTACCTGTGTAATCATCATCTTCACCCCATATGTCAGGTGCAGGTTTGAAATTAAGATCAATTCGATCACTCTCAAACACGGTTCCTAGAAACGAAAAAAGAAATATCTTATTTCATATAAAATTTTAAATATAATATTTAAAACATGCTTTTTATAATTATTAAGTTAGCATATCCCATTGGAGCTGACGCAGACCACACTTTTGCCTGTTTGCTAAATTCACCCTCACTGCTTGCAGAGAACATGATGCTTAACTTGTTCCGAGTCAGCTTACCTTATGGAATGGAATACGCAAGCATTTTTTGAGTGGCATATAAAAAGCTTAATAAAGTCTTTTCAAAGATAAGGCTGTGGTTTCACCCAAGTAATGCAGCTTGCCTGCCTGTCAGACTGGTAAAACTAAAATTTTACCTGTTCAATAGGTTGTAAAGGTATATAAATGTCAGCCCAGTTCATGCTCCAGTTTCTACTTGTTAAATTTGACTCCACAGGATCACTCTGTGCCAGAGATTAATTTGTTCATGCAACTCATTAAAGTTAACAGGTATCAAGAAAATTTAAGTGCCAATTCAGTGCAGTGATACGTAAATAGGAATGTGACTATCACAGTGTAGATTAGTGGCTGAAACTCTCATCAAATTCTATCACAAAATGAGTGAATTGATGCAGGATTAGCTATCACTAGGATCATCATCTGTAAGGACAAAGTTCCTTTACTCCAATAGATTTCTACATTCATAGCATGACTTGTCCATGTATTGGGTACAAAAACTCATCCTTTACAGTTTGAGGTCAACCATAGAGCTCTGAATTGTTGACTGAGGGTTATTGAACTATGCTTTTGGAGATGAGAGTACTGTGGCTCATATTGTATGAGTCGCATCAATCCTAAAGATAAAACATTTTCTGAAAGCTATATTCATTATCTTGGTCAAATTTTAATTTTGTTATTCTTTGCCAAAATTATGAAATAATATTAGTAACAATTGCCGGATGGCTTTTTTGTGTATTTCAAGCCAAAATGAAGGTAAAATGCAAGAAAACTCCACTTTGGTCATCTTAGTCGCTTTAAAATTGTGGAGCTCTTGAGGGGGATTTAATGTTTAATTAAGCCATTAATTTAAAATTGCTGTTGTCCTACAAACACAATAAATTTGATTGATTCTAAATTCCATTATGTGTAAGTTGGGACTTTGTGAAACATTACAAATATGCCAACAAATCAGCGATAACTCTCTTGTCCAACAGCTCCCTAGTCCGAAGGCTCAAATAGTCCGAAGGTTCGCTAGTCCGAACACGTAATTCACCATTGGCCAGTCCGAATTCTGAAAAAGGTTCGCTAGTCTGAATATCTGGTTCTCTAGTCCGAGGGCTCGCTAGTCCGAATAATAAATAAGGTTCTCTATAGAATATATAATAAGGCTTGCTAACCCTATCACTAATCCTTATTCTATATTTCGGACTAGAGAACCTTCGGATTAGCAAACTTAATTTGGTTTTCGGACTAAAAGACTAGAGAAGTCACAAACAAATCAGGTTTGGGAAAAAAGCAACCAAATTAGATTGTACATTAACATGGCTTTAGTAAGTCACGTGGTTAAAGTAGTATAAAAAATAGCCTCCCAAGGGATTTAAACTAGACAACAAAGAATATTGAGAAGCACCACTATTGTTATGGTTTCCATAGCAATGTGATGTGGATTTGCCACATTATTACTTCCATCAACAGATGATCCATTTTCATTTGACCCTTAACACTAAGACATGGGAAAATGTGCTACAAATGCATGCCAAATCTCATCAACACTGTGTCTGTCAATTGATACATGTTAAAACCAGGACTGGGAAAGTGGCTGGGAATCCAAGATGCTCTTCCCAGCGGTGTGTTGGCCAAAATTTCCAAGGGCTAAACGGAGCAAATTTGGTTTTAAAATGCAGGCTCATAGAAGCAGAGGGGGCCAGACAGAGGTGCAGTCAGAAAAAGGTATACATTTTGTAAGACAATATTTTGAGTGAAAGTATTCAAAAACAACCTCAAAATGCTACTTTAGAGGCAGTCATTTTTGATTCTGAAAATTTTGACTAGTTCCCTCGCGACCCTGTGGCACTGCCGTTCATTTAGCTGGCGTGAGTAATACACACTGATTATTCTTTGGATGCTGTTTATTGTTATAAATGGGTCTACTATGGTAGCTAATGTTTTTTTGTCAAGATCAGTGATTGACAGTAACAAATTTTGACATATATGAAAAAAGTTTTGTACGAAGTGTTGAAAAATAACTAGGAATAACATAAATTTCGAAATATCTCAAAGAAAGATTTTTGTCATTGATTGGCTAATGCTAATGACTGTTTAGCTATTTTTAGCAGGTGCAATATTTAATTTTCCATTGCACTCACACGCAGCTCCCATCTGTCCACTGGTCCCTCGGTGTTGGCCGATTGTTTCTATTTCCCTCTGCTGCGCATCATCCCCTGAAAACGTGCTGTATTCGTACACTACCATGAGCATCAAGTGTCACTTGGTAAATGCGAATCATCTCATACTTGAAAGAAATCCTAAATTTGCATTAGCCAAGGGGTACTTTTACAAAATATCCCCTGGTACTGTTCCCCTGCCACCTTAATGCTCCAGACAAAATAGGTTTGGAGTTACACTCCATCAGCTGCCAAACAAATCAGAGATGTTCTGTGCACCATTGGTTCAAAGTTCACATACAAAATTAGACTGCTCAATTGGGCTTAATCTGACTCACCTAGGAAGATTCACCTCTCAGGATTTTCAATTGACCCAAGAGGTCGAAATATGCAAGACATGCACAAAATAACAATTGCAGTCATTCATAACATGTGGTGTCCTAATCCAATTGATAGAATACCAAATATTTGATAAACATTGTGAACAAGGGACATGTTTGGTATAAAGTTTGAGTTCATCTAAATCGATCTAAATCATTTATTTCCATCATAATAATGTGACTTTCAGTTATTATTCAATATCTATAATGATAAAATCAAATTATTGAGAATACTTTGATAAAATAATAAGGATTAAATTGTTTGTACTAACCTTAAGTTCAAACACATCCATTTATCAGCTCCTGAATTACATAATTTCACTTCACATAATTTTATTAGTTTCATCAAAATACAGGCCACCTGTTCATGAGGCCAATAAAAGCCAGCAGCACAAAAACCATAGAAAATTGAAAATTTGTTTCCATCACAATTATCACTAGTGGTCTCATCTGTGCTAGATATAAAGCATAGCCCTTTTGGTCTTGCTGGAGTCCCTTTAGTCCTATGGATGATCCTACAAACTTACCAGCCCAGTTACAGGAGCAAGCAGCACCTATACATGATACTAAAATACCATCACATGTAGCACACTGAGCACACATCCCCGTTGAAGACTTGTATTGTAGTCGAGTCAAGTCACCAAACTTAAGTCTTGAGTCAATTTATCTAGGGCTCAAATCTCAAGTTGAGTCAATTCATTTAGGATTTCCGAGTTATGGGGATTTGAGATTCAAAACGAGTCACAAGTCTTAAAATGTTGAGTTGAGTCATTTGAGTCAAGTCCTTACACTGCAAGTCCACAAAGTCCCTACAGGTATACCTATGGTCCTATACTACCCTACTACACCCAACGGAAGTAAGGGACATATTACAGTCCTGCAAACCTACCTGTCCAGTTGCAGGAACCAGAACCTGGCAAGAAAATATACCAAGCATTCATACCTGTCTGGACGTCTGGCACAAGGAACTGGAAGGTCCTACAGTTATCCCCATGATTCTATTTATTAACCTACCTGTCCAGTTATAGGATCCAGCAGCACCCACCATGATCTTATTTCCATCACTGGTATACTGAGCACTCATTCCTGCCTGACACCACCCATGCACCCTGGTGTGAGTAGACTCATCTGTCTGATTATCTAGAAAAAAAAGAGTATTTTTTGATTAAAAATAAATTGATAATTTTGAATAGTTTAATAGTTATCCTACATATACAGTCCAAAGGAAAAACAAATTTGTCACAGAATCCTATATGCATGGTTTTGTGAAATCAGATTACTTGCTGTGCCTCCTACCTGATTGACCCATTTTAGAATTTAATTTATTTTTTGCTCCAATGTGGAAAAGGAATAAATATGCAACAACAAAATTAGTACATAGCTTTGATCACATAGCACAGTTTCTTGGTCAAATAACTGCAGGGCCATCACTGCATGGTGGGGAATGATAATTGTATGTGTAAGGAATCAACAATCCAATTTGGTTCATAAAGAATAGAAAAAATGCTCCATGATGTTGAAGCCTCAAACAAAAGACATCCAAAAATTTAATAAAAACAGAGGCGTGTCTTGATGGAATGACTTAAATAGGCAGTTTCTGATGTGTCAGGAAGTTTGTTCCAGATTTTCGAGCATACTTAGAGAAACTGGCGTGCTTATTGTACTTTTCACAATTCTGATATCCTTCCTTCATTTAATTACCATATGTGTGCAATATAAAGCTGACAAAATTACCGGAATCTGTTAAAAAAATCTTAATTAACATTCCAAAAATCTTGGGGCTGAAGTAAATCAAGAAAACACGCTACTGATTGAGAATCAAAATGAGCATCATTAAGAGAATTTTATATACAAGAATATCAGTGATAAATGACGATTGCCTCCAGCACAATTACCCTATGACTGGAAATGAGCATTATCAAAATACGCACTCAGAAATACGACTACTCTACCTCATGAATATTCAATGCATTTCCATGCCCGTTTCCACTACTATATACATAAAGTGTCAATTTTTGTACCGTTATTATTTTTGTACTTTAAGATTATATATTGGGCAAGATTTCTAAATATATACATGCAATGTTTCCTTATTGTGGAGGCTAATGTTTAAAATTAAAATGTTTTAGAGTAATATTTCATAACAGTTGTGATCAAGTATTATAAGTATTGACTTCAAAAAAGTATGTGGTATGCGATTCAAAAATAGGAAGGCTCCAAAAATTGGGTCAAGTTTCCTAAACTCTCTAAGGCCAAGGCTAATTGTGTTGATGATACACATTATAGATGTCACATTGTCAGCTATTGTTCTTAATATGCAAACTAAGCTATTCAAATATTTATTAAATATCCACAGCACACAGTCCTGCCTTCCCATGATGCATTGTTGAATTTGTGCCAAATCATGCATGAAATAATGCAAAACTTTAATAAATATGGAACACCAACAAAGTTCATTTGTACGTTATCAAATCTCAGTCAAGGCAAATGTCTGTAATTTGTCAATATTGTGTGATCTGGGCTGGTAGAAACATTGTGGTGTTCATGGGACACCAATGAAGTCAATGTATACCTTATCAAACCTCATTCAATGCAAATGTCTGTAATTTGTCAAAATTATGTGATCTGGGCTAGGCCATGAAATAAGGCATGATGGGAAGGTAATACTATCTGCTGTGGATTCTATCATATTAATATACCCACAATTCTCATGATTGATTGTATATAGCCAGTCAGTATGGATACATGCACCATGGCACATTTATATAGCAAAATCTGCTCAATTACATTGGTATGTTCAGTAGACAAGTGTAGCAATAACACATACAGCTACAGCTAAAACATGAACCAAATGATTCAAATATCAACCTTTTTGTTGAACGCCCAGTTGACAGTCCACTTTTATCGGGGCACCCTGTACACTGGTGAATCTTCTTTATATTTCAACATGCATGGTTTCCTGACTACTTTCCCGGGTAGCTCCCTATATCATCAGATTCACTTCGGATATCCCCATAAGGTCACTGTGTTGTACTTACAGAAACTATTGATTAATCCTAGCCATACTACAATTTCAGTATTATCTCCAAGATGGACAGTACTCTCCAGCACCATCTCAAACATACTTGTCTATCAGGACAAACCCCCAAAACTTGTTCATGTATGGAAAGACCTGTGAACCCTAAGAGTACTAACATTCCTAGTCATCCACTGAAGGTCATTTTGGGGCACCCAATTCCTTTTTAAAGGAATTTTTATTTGAGCTATGACAGTTGAAAAGAGGTTACTGAACTATACCATGATGCTTCACTATGATAACCTATGTGTTTGGGTAACCCATACACCACAACCTAAGGTCAAAGTTTCAAAATTACTCAATGGCTGTGGGTTATTGAACCAAGCCGCAGGGTATGAGACTATTTGTGGATTAAATTGTCTGTTGGTTCTTCTTCTATATATCTGTATAAATATGACCAGGTTTAACCCGTAAGTCTTACACCAACTAATAATTAGCTCATTCTAATACCAACTCATGTTAAGTATAAGACTGTTCAGGTTGTCTGATATAATAATTTGTCAAACATACAAAAATAACAACACAGGAAAAAATGCCAACTATTCTACGTAGTATTTGCAGTCCAATATTTGTGTAAACGTACTTATCAAACTGTCTGTCTGATATATATATACAGTTAACACCAACGTTGAAGACTGCATATATGTATCAATCTATCTAGTTGAATATCATCAATTATTAACTATACGGTGCTGACTAATTAGATAAGCTTGATATGACACATGGGGTACGATTGAGGGTACAAATTCCACTAACTATACAGTTATAATATACACTTCCATTTCAGACACTTAATCCAAATTTCAAAATACTGTCGATACCGGAACCACATTGCTATTTCACATATTCCAATGCTGTATATGATTGATGAATCTATTACTATTAGCAGCTCTGAAGATATGCAATTTAAACAAAATTGTGATGAATTTTCAGATTTTGTGATAAATTTGATGATGCACTAATAATCAAATTTTTCATTAGGAAAAAGTTCAAAATTCTTACCCAGTTCGTCGCTGTTTTGGCATACTGTCGTATGACGAAAAATGCAGTTTTGAGAAAATCGCATTTAAATTTTTCCAATTTTTGAAGACCCACTGGAGAGCACCAAAGTAAAATATGTTTATTATTATCAAAGAATATAATCAATAATATATTTGTCTTTGTTCTCAACATAATACTTTTTATTCATTCACTAATTAGAAGTAATTAATTTGCAAACTCATATGGCAGTATGCCAAAATATGCACAATTTGACAACCTATATGTATTAATATATGATACACCATGTGATACGACAGTATGCCAAAACAATACGCAACTGCAGTTACATGGTGGTCTATGGCAACGTATTGGCAACGTATCATGATACGACTATGATACGATAGTATGCCAAAACACAGAATGAAGATTTGTGGGGGGTGTTACATAAAAAACATGTCATATCATACTAATTAGTGCTATATCTCATTAACTAATTACATTTAGGTCTCAAAACTTTGTGAATATATAGAGTTTCATTCATAGATTTTGAAAGTTTATATAACTCATTTTGCCCAAAAATACGTTATGACAGTATGCCAAAAGAGGGACAAGTTACTCACTCACTCATTTGCTGATATATACCAATCAATTATTATATAGTAGTACTAGTAGTTGTATTGTTCAACTGATGCAAAAATTATCATAATCAAGTCAAGAAACTTATCTTAATTAGCAATTAGCAATTTATGAAGACGAAAAATTGAAGGGAAAAAATGCATCAAATTTCAGCAACTTTGGTGAAACCAGGGTTGTGAGAGTAGCCATCTCTGGTGAAACAGTTTCAGTATTATGAATGAAAGAAATAGCACACTTGAATACAATGGACATTTCCCAGGAAGGCAATACAACATTAGTGTTTGTGTCACTCAGGCAGCTATACTTGAAATCACCCTATAAATATCTATATTTCTCTTTTTATGAAATGTCGCAGTAAATATCAACAAAAAAAGGATATTTCAAAAATTTCAGTTGATTCAGAGTTTGCGTTTGCGAGTTACGCATGATTATGTGTATTTAACTGCTCTATATTAGCCACTGTGTTGTAATTTCGTTCTGTTAACAGAACATAAAATATAAATTTGACGATACTTTTGCCAAGCTAATGAATCTGCAAGAAATGTTTTGCACATAAACATTATTTTTGAGTAAAGTGGGGGATGAGGCTGTGGATCACGATCCCCCCTTTAATACCCAACAAACAGAAAACTTGTGCATCCTAAATTGACCAATCAAGCATTAAATTAATTGCATCAATAAATCAATCAATCAATCAATCAATCAATCAATATTATTCTTACATTCGCCACATGGTATAGTTATAGTTGAATCTACCAATCCACTATTTTTTGTCGCTAATGTATAACAGATTCCATTAGGGAACCTATCATTAGCATCAAAGGTGGTGTTGTCATCAGGAGTGATGGAGTACTGCACATATTCGTCATTTGCATATCTGTGACCACACACCTGCAGAAATAAACAAAAAAATAATTAAAGCAGTTTAATTTTCATGCCTTGAACAGTTAACTCACATTGGGGCAAAAGAATTGAAATTCATGTTAAATGAGCCCTTTTCTGTGATTTCTTTGCAGGTATCACTGCTGATCAACTCAACTGTCTCCAACTAATTCAAAATTGTGCTGCCCATCTCATTGTTAAGAAAAGAAAGCATGGGCATATTTTACACCAATCCTCACCGAGCTTCACTGGCTGCCCGTCGAATTGCACATCCAATTTGAACTTGCTGTTCTGGCTTTTTGCCACTTTGATGGCACTTTTCCACCATGCTTGTCATCTCTGCTTTGTACTTATCAAACTTCCCGCTCCCTTTGATCATTCTCTGAAAAATTACTCAAAACTCCTTGGGTTAACCTCAAACCAGCCAGTGAATGCTCATTTCACATGATTTTACTGCTCTGCGAGTTCCAAACAACTTTGGTAACATCCCTACACATCGTGACAAACCTCCCAATAACTGCACTCGATCTTGCCCCTCCATATATCCAGGCTAGCTAGCTACCCACCTCAATTGAAAAAAACAAAACAAAAAAAACCATTTTGAATATCTTACGGTAACATCTGATAATATGTCTCGAGATCCGCTTGATGGTTGCCTTGTCACAGAAACCCCTATCCATGCATTGTCTTTGATATGCTTGTATCCAGGAATATCTGGATCTGTGTTACCTGCAATGGTCAACAAGGTCATTATGAAAAATTAAATGATGTACATACAGGGTGATTTAAAATGAACTGTACCCAACTTTACCCATTTTTTATATATATTCACGGAGATTGTACATATCAACAAGAGCACCAATGGCGCTGTGGCTCTACGCTTTTTTTGTGGGAAAGCAATTGTTCTTGGAGTCGAATGCGCAACAGGTTGGTAGGTCGGTCAATTTTTTAACCTTCAGTTTGAAAAAAATTCCCCACAAATATTCAATACGGTCCTTGAAACTCGATGCGGTGGTCAATCTTCCTCCTCCGCATTATTATTTTTTGCCGCATTACTATTAGTTGCAAAATCTGAAAATAATTCATTATTGTGCAAATTACTATAGAACCAGCAAGAATAATTTGTTCTGCAAAATTTTAAAATCCCCTTTTTTTAGTATTTGAAGCTTTCAACAACTATAGAAAGCCTTGGCAACTATTAGAATTCATCTAAATTGACCTCAGACGACCCCTTTTAAATGACCTCCCAAAAATTTTTGCTCTAAATGGTGACCTCAGATGACCCCGAAATGACCTTCTAAAATTTGACTTCAAATGTTGACTGTACCCACCACGTTTCATGCCCATACGACAGTTTTTAGTAATTTGACCTCAGGTGACCCCTGGCTAACACCGAAATGAGCTTCCAAAAATTTGGTTCTAAATGTTGACTGTACCCACCAAGTTTCATGCCCATACGACAGTTTTTGCTAATTTGACTTCAGATGACCCCTGGATGACCTCTGGTGACCGTGACCCACTATCCAATACAAACTTGTTCTGTGCGACCCTACAAAATTAGGCTCCAAATGTTGGCCGTGCCCACCAATGCCCATACAACATTTTTAGCAATTTTACCTCAGATGACCCCTGGGTGACACCGGTTGACCCTGAAATGACCTTCCAAAAATTTGACTCCAAATGTTGACTGTACCCACCAAGTTTCATGCCCATATGACAGTTTTTGCTAATTTGACCTCAGATGACCCTGGATGACCTCAGGTGACCTTGACCCACTAACCAATACAAACTTGTTCTGCCTGGGGTCAAGATGCACCCACCAAGTTCGAGGAACATGCGACCCCACAAAATTTGGCTCCAAATGTTGACTGTATCCAGTTTCATGTTCATACAACAGTTTTTAGTAATATGACCTCAGATGACCCCTGGGTGACCCCAAAATGACCTTCCCAAAATGTTGATTCCAAATGTTGACTGTACCCACCAAGTTTCATGTCCATACGACAGTTTAGTAATTTGACCTCAGGTGACCCCGGATGACCTCAAAATGACCTTCCCAAAATTTGACTCCAAATGTTGACTGTACCCACCTAGTTTCATGCCCATACGACAATTTTAGTATCTTCCCAAAATTTGACTTTAAATGTTGACTGTACCCACCAAGTTTCATGCCCATACGAGTTTTTAGTAATTTGACCTCAGATGACCCCTGGGTGACCCCGGATGACCTTCCCGAAATTTGACTCCAAATGTTGACTGTACCCACGGTTTCATGCCCCTACAACAGTTTTTGCAAATTTGACCTCAGATGACCCTGGATGACCTCAGGTGACCTTGACCCACTAACCAATACAAACTTATGCTGGGGTCAAGATGCACCTAGTACCAGGGATCTATACGATGATTTTGTTTTTGGGTGGATCACCGCACAAGCCGCATAGGCATTTTACACATAAAATACACATAACCCACACACAACGCAATTGAATAACAGACCGGTACTGCACAGTGCCGCTGGTTACCAGTTGTTCTCATTTATGTAATCAGCAATTGGAGCCTACAAAATGTGGTGCATTTATAGTGTACGGTAGGCCTACTATTATGTGATATCGGGAATTGACACAAATTTTACGGTAACAAAATCAGTCATACCCAGAAAGGATAAAATTCGAATGAGAAAATATTGTATGTGTGACTTGTTGTACTAAAGATGCATCCACCCACCAAGTTTGAGGAACATGCTTCCCTATGCTAGTGCTCTGACGATAACACTCGATCGCCATGCAATCTAAGTTTTGTAGGCCAGTGGGACAACGGAATCACTACGTGAACGAGCTACTACTACACTAGTCTCTGAGAGAAGAGGCAGACACAGACAAACAAACAGATTCTAGTGAATTAAATAGTGATGATCAGTTGTAGCAGCTACAAATTTCGAACGTTTGTCAGGGGTCAAACCCCTCCATTTATATTTCCCCACACTTTTTAGACAGACACCCTTTTTATCAAAAATTGAACCCCCACCCTTATGCAGTGTTTGTGACCACAGCTTACAGCATTACTTTATCAAATTCGGAAGACGGAACATCGGCGCTATCGCCGTTGTATACAGTCACTTCCGGGTCCATTTTATCACTATCTGCGCCATCAATCCATTTCAGAATCCAAATTGATGCAGAATTTATCCTCATCTATCAAACACTCATGATTTTCTTATTCATCTGAAACATTTGCGACATAATATTGGCAAAACTGCAATCATCTGTCGAAAAGATACGACTTTAGATTGTTTACAGCATTACTTTATCAAATTCGGAAGACTGAACATCGGCGTTTCATACAGTCACTTCCGGGTCCATTTTATCATTATCTGCGCCATCAATCCATTTCAGAATCCGAATTGATGCAGAATTTATCCTCATCTATCAAACACTCATGATTTTCTTATTCATCTGAAACATTTGCGACATATTAAATGTTGGCAAAACTGCATCACTGCAACTGCATCGAAAAGATACGACTTTAGATTGTTTATCATAAAGTAACACATGGGCAAATGGGCAAAAGGCTGAGATACCTGTGAGATCCTGAATACATGAATACGTCAGTCTATACTCTCTACACGGCCGCTGTGGTTCGGATCGCTCCACTTCTAGTGTGAGCGAAGCGGCCAAAGCGGCTGATGTAGAGACTGAAAATTATATTCATTCATAAAACTCACGGTAGCGTCGATTCTACTACAGGTGACGTCGTATGAATTGAAAACATCAGCAAATTAATTTTTGACATTTTCTTTCCAGATTTATGAAGAAAATATGAATGTTTTTCAACAGATCATCAAATTACTTTATTATATTTTTTTTTCAATTGGTAGCGTTACCCCTACGCTTTATAATTATATATTGCTCACACGCTTTTTAGAAACCCACCCTGTCACCGGCGAACTAGAGATCGGAAGAGCGTCGCAGAGTGCCCAACCCACGCTGTAGAAAGCGTGCCAGACAAACAATGATAATGAATAGCCAGATGTGACCTTCGCTGTCGAGACGTTGTTTTCAGGGTTGTCAAACCCGCGATTTGGTAACCCAATTAGGCGACTTTTGAAGATTTTCCACGGGACAATTTCCTGCCCCATAGAATACAAAGGGTAAAGAAAAAATTGGGCGACTTTTTCGATTATTTGACCTGCGATTCGGGCTGAATTTTTTTGGCAACCCTGGTTATTTAGCGTTCATTTAATTAAATTACTACGCCGCTGGTCTCTAAATATTTTGAAGTGTTGTCCCATGGTAACAAAACTCCCGAGAACTCAATAAACAATCTGGACAAAGGAATCATCCAATCACGTTTCTATCCATGTGAGATCACCGCCAACATTCATGATAAAAGGTCACTTTCCCAAAGAAAAATAGTGCAATCCGTCAATTCCGCCATGATCTCACAACTTAAATTACTCAGACCAAAATAATCTCTAGCGCATACAGGGAACCAAGCAAAACGATAGAAATGACTTGTTTCTCATGACGACTTTTGACTTTTCTCACTTCAAAATAAGTAATTTCCCCCCCCAAATTCACTTCTAAAGGAGTGCAATCGATTGCTAAATAACTAAGCAAACCTTGGAATGTAATTTCAAAGCCAAATATCATTAACAAAAGAAACCTTAGCATAAAAAGCAAGAACGCAAGTGGCCAAAATTTGTAGCAAAAATACAGTCCTCACTGACTACAATGACTAAGGCTCACTAGCTCCGCTAAGAGCCAAAAAACTATCATAGAAAACAGTGATAAGTGTTCTGTAGTAGAAATTTTGAATTTTGATAATAAGTGGTTTTAGTCAGAAGATATCGCATTTTCAATTTATCATCCCATTTTTAGACCAACACATGGAACTAAGTTTATCCGTGTTCTCTACCGCAATAACAAAATTGGTGTGTTTTATAAAAATGTACTTTTCTTCAAAACCATGTAAGGTAAAGACATGATTTTTTCACCAATAATAGGAAACATACTATCCTGTCACAGCTTACAAACACAAATTATTTAAATGTCGGTAAGTATTTTATTTTAATTTTTGAATCTGGGTACAGTTCATTTTAAATCACCCTGTACAGTGGCGGCACCAGTCAGTCAGAACTCTTCCCCCCTGTTGCCCCCCCCACCCAAGTAAACAAACACCCAAAATTACAAAAATTTCCACTTTTTTTTCACTTAAAGTACCAAGACCCACCATGCATTGTGTAGTATATCATGCATCTGGGCACTACTTTTGATGTTTTTCCACAAATCAGGTTGATGCACCAGTGTCAATGACTACCAGGACAATGGGTTCAGCATGAATTGGGGACTTAACACCCCTTTTTTGATACCACTGTTACCAAAGAGTCAACCCCAAATATTACACTCAAAGATCAAACATATCACCTACAGTCCCTCTGATTTGTCAAAATGAGGGAAGTACCATGCACGTTTTTGTACCAAATGCCAAAATTTATTTTTTGAAATGAAATACTCAATGTATTTCTAAATCTAATGATATTTATCAGACTTATGGACATGTAAATAAAGACTGCCAGTTGTGCACAGGACAACCCACTTTGTCACCCTTACTGTGAATACTGCCACTGGGGTCTACAGTACTGTCAGTAGTAGTAATAGAATTTGTTAGCAACTTGATTGTCCCTAACCATGCTTGCCCTGAAGTGTTTCTTACACAGTCACTGGTCTTTAAATCAACTTCTTAAAGGTCTATTCAGTGATCCCAGCGAAGGTGTAAACAAATAAATAAAATTGTTTATAAATTGCCTAAAAGTGAAGATTAAGTCATTAAAATTGTCATTATAAAGTATTTTTGAAGTGAAATATTTGGCAAAAAACAAGGAGAAAACATTTCAAACACTTTTTCATAGGTCAGAGTTCAGCTGTGCCAAAATTTGCCAAAACCGTCCCATAATGCATTAGAAACATTTTGAATGTTGATATAACTTATTCAATCAGTCCCCATCTAACACGGCCCTGCACTTCTTAGATCGCCTTGATAAGAGTTCGAAGCCCTGTCGTCAACAGAGGGCAGTAAACTCGAGGTAAAGAATATCCCATATCGCGTTAATGAGCTGGGCAGTAACCGTAGAAAAAGCTAATTTCTTGCGAAAATTGACAAGTAACTTGCACAAATTTCTAGATACAGTTACTATAAGGTCGTGCGATGTATCCAAACCATTTGTTAACCATTTCTTTTTTATGGAGCAATAATTTTTTATCATGAATATTATTGTCATGTTGATGACATCATAGTTACTCACATTTTGTTCATTTTTAAATTTTGAAACATTTAACGCTCAAAAGTCACACAAAATCAATCACATATATTTTCTTTATTTCACCAGAGTGTCCTTGCCAAGATTCTAGCATCAGACCATGCTTTTTCAAGATACAGCCTTCATAAGTGTTAGGTCACTTCTGTACAATTCTTATAATTTGTTTCATGCATACAAATAGCGATGCACGTTTTTGTTGTGTTTTTGGTAGGTTTTCATGTCCGATTTTAACGATAAAACATTATTCCCTATAGAAAAACAATATGGCAAAACATACAACAGTTTGTAACATTCTCCATGAACTTAACCATCTATGTTTGGATTGTGATGTAATTAACGTGTGTAATGAGATTTTCTCTTTCTGAATCCGACTTGTAAAATGTTATTTTTCATCACAATTTCTCATCAAATTCATACATTTCTGGGTCAAAAGTCAGGTAAAACACTTTGTGGTTTTGAAATTTGGTTTAGAAATAACGCTAATAAAATAATTTGGGTTGATCAAGCAGTTGCTTTTTATGATTTTCAAGGCAATGTGCATAAATGATGAATCTGCATGTACATAATTTTTCACTTCAGTAAGCTCGTCTTTTGACCAACGTTCATTATTGATCACGGGTTATATTGTATGCGATTGACATCAAAGAACCACATGTGTATGAGCTTGTGCATTGAATTGAATTATACAATGGTTATTCAGGTTATTGATCGCTAGATGGAAGCGAACATGATACATATTACGTAGGATTCCATGCCTGTGCGGGGATTTGAACCCTAGCGATCAGAACTATGAACACTTTGAAGTGTTAGCACCTTGCAGGGCCGTGCTAAGGACCCAAACTGGTCATGGTTTCAGCATATAGGGTGCAATTCCAATCAGTCCCCATCTAAGGACCAAACAGGTCATGGTCTGCAGCATGTAGGGTGCGAATTCCCAGAATCCTTTGCAAAGCATGTCTGGGCCACAGAAGAGAAAGAAACAGACCGTGTGCAACCAGTCAAAGTCCCCGTGTATTGTATGATTGTTTGATTGTGCCATGTTTAACAATCATGCCAGCGCTGCGTGCCTTCATGTATACACGATAGAGCATTGCGTGCTTTCGCGATTGACCGTTAAAATATGCGGTAATTGCGTAGCAGTCTCGCCTGTCGCATTAATGGAACAATCGGCCCTCATTATCGGGTGATGCACTTTGACTGATTGCACACGGTCTGTTTTCTTTCTCGTCTGTGGTCTGTGTTAAATTTGCAAAGGCTTTTGGGAATGACCAAATTGGTTTCAAATCTTTGCCACTTACCTGAATCATCTAATAGAACTTCAAAACAAGAGACTGGTGCAACATTACATAGAAATAATACGCCTGGTCTTTCCACCATCCCGTCCTGAAAATAAGAGTTGGCTGTAGGTGCTCCCACAAGTACACTGCAAAAGATAAAAACAAAATAATAGAAAATTAGTTCAAATGTCTTTCTGCCTATACATGTAGTCTTGAAATCCACAAAATGATACCTTACATAGCACAGCTTCTGAGCATTCTGTGTTCTGAGCCTTGTCATAGGAGTCCTCAATAAAGTTGTTATCTTAAAAAAATGTGAAAACCATGACCTACCCTCTCTGAGCTGTCAGCAGACAGCGGTTACTAAATATTTCACGATCAGAGGGGAGGGGAGTCTCAGGACTTGTGGTGACGGGTTTGTGCACAGTGCATCAGTGCAGTGGTTTGTACCCTAATCACTACATTGGAATTATGTCATAGTTATGCTCTGACGCAGTCCCTAAATATTTCATGATCAGATGCGAGGGGCAGTCTCAGGGTCTGGTGAATGTGATCAGAGCGTTTGCTTTTGCTTCATTTCTGTTCAAATTTAAGTAAATTCACTGTCAAATTTTGCTGTGATGTTCAAAATTTTACTGGAAAAGCTGCACCCCATTTGCATTTCTGCTGCACATTCCTGTACTTGCCTTTCCACTATTTTAAGCATGCCAAAGAAACCCCCTTTCCTCTACTTGATGACCTGAACTGCATGTACACACTCAAAATCAAATTCATGATCTTCAAAGATCATGATCTTGACACTGAGAAATTCCTTATAATTTGACACCTTTTCAGCAAAACAACCCACTTCAACTTGACTGTGACAAGTAAAATGTGATGGAGCTTGTTGAAAGCTATTACATTGCCTTCAGCCATGCTTCAGCTAAAGGTCACTGCCCTGCATTATTTGAGTAGCAATCATGGTAAAATGAACAGGTCCTGTACAAAATGTACCTGATGGTTTATCCATAGTATAAAGACATGGTACTATAAAAGCCAAAAAGGTTTATATAAATATGTTCAATTCAAACTTCTTAGTTAGTAACACACATAAACTGATGATAATGGATATTTATAGGATTAAGAACTGGTTCAATATATTTCTGTAAAAATAAATACTGAGTCAGCAGTTTTTGAGCTTTTGGATATTTAATACAATCAGTCTGTGTATGATGGGCCAAGATTTCTCAGATATACAGGGCATATTCAAAATGAGTTTTGCTGGGTTTCTGGCTGAACTACACCATTTTTGCATGGATTTTGAGAATTAACAGAAACACATCTCAAGCTCGGATCTCAAGATTTCTTCCAAAGGTACACCAGTCCCCTTTTCACTAATTTTGTGATGCACCAAAAAACATCCTTTTCCATATGATATTCAGTTATAAGAACAATCATAACCTATGCGACATCTTTAGGCGTGTGCAAGTGTATGCCAGCACTTTGAGCGAACACTGTACACAATGAAATGTGCACTGATATCACGGCCACATCAGGGTGAAAAATGGCATAGTCAAACATGGTAGTAGTATTACGATTACTAGCATTTCAATAATTACACAATAATTACAATGAATAGCAATATCACTCGCTCATTTCCCAAGTTATCATGATAATGATGTTCACATGCATGATTCTTTTTAGATTCCCCACACACACAACTAGATCACTGCAATGTCAACTCTGCACGCTTTCAACTTTTACTTTCATTGCCTTTATCCCATAACTTTCCTAAAACGTGGGTGGGAAAATCAACAGGTATGTTTTTCTTCTGATGCATTAGGCCATATATGATTAAACATATAGACCCAAGAAGAAATGTTTCCATTCAAAATTGTAGACGTTTAACCTACAAAAAACATGCAGGCATACATTGCACAACTGAATATTAGTTCATAGGGGCATTCAAATACCGAGTAGGATAAAAAGGTCCCCCTAATTTCAGTGGTCAAACTTTTGAGCACAATATAGGCCTTACTAACAACAGTAACATCTATGTGACCCAAATCTGATCCACTCCGGCCAAAGTCGGAAATGTTTAAGTTTGAGTTACTACCACCATTACTAACTTGCTCAGTGCATACAGTTACTGATGTTGAATCCCCAGGTCTCTTGAATACTTGGTTGCAAAGTTATGAACCTTTAAAAGTTTGGCCACTTTGAAGTACAAAGTAAAGTACGCAGTAAATTACGCAGTTTTGGCAGGCCATAATGTCAAAAGGAATTAAGACACTGCTAGCCACACACAAATGCATGAGCGTCTTAATACGCGATGCACAGTACGCTTACGCAAAATGTGCATACCTTACTTCGTACTTCAAAGTGGACACACTTTATGACCATTTTCTTATGCTTAATATTGTTTTTCTCCTCACTTTTTGCCTATATTTCAGTTTCATTATTGCTGACTTCAGTCTGATTGGATCAGATCTGGTCACATTTATGAGCATATGGAGAAATTTGTTAGCTGCAGTGTTGTTACCGCACATAGTAAACAGAAATTGGAATGATTGATTGAGAAATTAATGATTGAAAAAAATTAAGTGTGTTTTGAAAAGTTACAGCAGCATTTTACTGTCTAAATGGATATTATGCATAATATCAACAACTCATAATGCTCTCCAAATTATTGAGAAGATGGCCAGTGCTGACTGCTAGTTCTTTACCAATGGATGACACAGGCTGAGCACCACTTACTTAAAGGTGAGATAGAGTGGGGTGCCAAAGTTATGTGAAGCTGCAAAAAAGAGCCAAAAAATACAGAAAAGTGCAAAAAAGTGGGGCACCCATGGGCACCCCGCTTATGCACGCACCTGAGTGGAACGCTCCACCACTAGTCTCTTTAGGTGAGTGAAACTTTCACCAATTACGGTATTTCAGCTGAGTGGAATGTTCCACCGCTCACATCAGGTTAAATGGAACTAATACTTAAGATCATTGGAACATTCCACCACTCACTTAAGGTGAGTGGAATACTAGTATATTACGCCATGTATTTTCATATTCTTTGAATCTGCACCTTTCAAATCACACCAAATTTCAGGCAATCATTTATATCTTGATCATTCCGATTTCTTATTTATACACAAGTTTGCAACTAGCAAAATTTGCTTTTTAAATACCGATAATTGTGCTCAAGGTTATTACCACTCAAACTAGTAGGCCAGGGACATCCTCTTTTTTGAGGTCTAGTATGATTCATGGCCTTAATGTCATATGTAGCTTGAATTGAGGTACTTTTGTAGTGAAATTGTGAAAATGAAGCTTCAAAAGGTTTGACACCAATGATTACCTCCTGTCATTCATAAACATGATAAAAGGCGCTTGAGTTGACAGGATAATAGACTGTAAATAACCAGGCAATCTTTAACATGCTTTAGAGTACTCCATCACTTCATGATGTCATGACACTGATTTTAACCCTCTGTTTGACTACACACTAAAAACTACGGGGTTATATTTTCCGTGGTCATTTTGAATTGACCACGTTTGGGGTTGTTTTGACCCTTCAAGGGGGTTGTACTGTTTTAATTTGACCACATTCACGAGGTCATTTTAGCCACGACGAACGTGGTCAAAAACTTAGTGGTCATTTTGCCGATACCGTCGCAAGCATTGATATCAGTTTCAATCTTCCGCTTTGAAAATCTCAATTCATAAATGAGTTTAAACATGAGCTGCAATTAATGTTTGTTGATTAATAAATAAAACTCATTTTTTGACCGAAGTTACCCAATTTGTCAACTTTATAATGACTTGCATTTCGAACTATTTGCACACACGGTGTGCATCGCTCACGTGGTCACATCAGCGCCATATTTGTTCTGATTGTGCAGCTCAGCGGATTGTCGTGTGTGCTTGTCTGCATGATGGAATATGAAAAGTTAGTTGAAAAGTGAGACTGCAAGGATGCATAGACCCTTGTCTATGCACGCAGATTCATTCCAATTTCATGCTGTCATGGCTGGTGTCTTGGCTGCAGTTGTTAAGCTTATATCATGTAAGCTTATAATACGTGAACTGTCATAGGCGATGACTGACTGTGTGTGAGTGTGATACACAGATGCATTTTGCAGTTTGCTGTTTATGTAATGCTTTCTCTGTGCAGAAACACACTTATGTCCTGGTGGGACCAGCATGACCATAGGCCTACTAAACCAAACAACCCCTAAATGTGGTTATTGAGTAACCCTATAAAACAACCCTTTCAAATGGGTCATTTCATTTGACCCCGAAATGAGGTCATTAAGTAACCCAATAAGGCAACCCTTTTGAAGGGGTCATTTCATTTGACCCCGAAATGTGGTAATATTTTGACCCCAATGGGGTTACTATTTGACCCAAATACGTAGTCATTGCAATGACCCCGGGGTTAGTTAGTGGTATGGTGTTTAGTTGATAACTATGCTGGGGTCAAAAATGACCCCGTTTGGGTCATTTTTGACCCCGTAGTTTTAAGTGTGTAGACCCCAGACAAAATATGTGTCTCAGAAACACCTGTCCAGAGCTATGCATAGGCCCTAAAGCCTAGGCCTATTTGAACAGTTTACAATGGATGCAATAAGCGGCTGCTAAGCTAGAACTAGTTCCAGTTCCTCGATGGGGGTCGGGCCCGGGGGCCAGGGGTACGAAGCACACAGAGCCTTCGCGGTCCTTAGAATGTTTCTGAGGAATCTGAGACAAACTTTCTTTCCCCAAATGAAGAGCTGTGAACAACCTACTAGAACTAGGATACTACATTAGACAAAACTGGATGGATCATGTTGGGGAAATTTTATACATAGGGTGATAAAATGTGCACTTCCCTGAATATAGTATACTTTCTGAAATATAACCCAAATTTTCCTATTTTATGTAGGATCTATCTTTTTATGTGGTGAGGTAAAAGCGTACGTCATTCCAAATACACAATATTCCTTGAATGAGATTTCTGATTCACTTGTGATCACAACGCTAGAAACCAAGCTTTATGTATACCAAGAATTCCCCAGTATATAGCAAATAAAAACTTGTAACATTTATTCATGAACTGGCATTAAAAGTTAAACCCTCATGCCAGAGTAACTGGTAAAACAAACAAAACTTTGAAACCATAGGTCCCTATGTAAATCAGGTATGAATACCTTACCTGTATAATCATGCATATCAGAAAATAAAATATGAATGAATGAATGAAAAATATATTGGGTTAATTGTTTTGTTGTTGTGGTTGCTTATTCATCATATTCAACTTCAAGTTCAAGTGACTAAATAATTACCGTGATTATTATTCATCGCTCTACTGAATAAGTTCTTTTTGGAAAGACTTTTAAACCAATATGTGACTAGATCCTGAAACCCAGCAAGTTTTTGACCTACCAAATTTTGACATACGATTTCAAATTCTTGAGCTTGACTTTCCACATCATTGGACATTGGTTGTGATACCCATACAGTAGTAATAATATGAAATCACAGATTCTCTATCAGGTCAATCACTGTCCATTGACTTTGCTAAATCCCTATTCACTGGTGTGTAAATTTCACAGAATTGCAGCTCAGAAGTGGTAAGAAAAATTAATTAAATAAATAAATTTGCTCAAAATGATAATTCTTTTTGTTCCTTTCGATGGGGGGTAGGGGGAACACCCCTATGTAGACCCACCCGGACCCAGCTTTATATTAAATTATATTGTCTTTCTTGATATTGATATTATTATTAAGGCAAACAGGCCGTCTACTTGTGAATGGTTAATAATTAATCATCCCCATCATTGGTCAACTCATCCTTTTCATCATCAGTCATCATCACTTTACATAAAACATGCACAAAATGATTTACATTCAGACTGGGTTGTGTTTAGTCAAAACCGCCCCAATTGCATGCGCGGTATGACCCCAGGTATGACTAAGTTAAATGGCATTTGATATGAATATGTGACAATGCTTTCACACCAAATTAATCATGCTTAATTAATGGCATCATGAACTTTCTTTGTAGACTCATATTCAAAGAAAATAAACATGAAAATTGATTATAAAGTTCAAAAGTTTCTGTTCCATAATAATAAAAATCCCTTTAAAAGGGATGTGCAGCAACAGGGATTCATTTTTAATTATGTCGGATATATAGTTTCATTTTCATTTCTTTAGAATAGTTTCCTGTTGTGTCATTTACATGTAGTTCATATGGTGTGATCAAGCAAAATCAGTTTGAAGTTGGGCATATTCAACTTTCAGTTTTTTACATGATTGAAAAAAAGCATTTGCAAAGCTACATTTTGACCTAGGACTATTATATAGGCATTGAACATTCCAACTTAATATAATTACAGCAGCCTAAAATAAATAACTAAATGTTGTCACCAATTGATGTTGACAAATCCATTAGATTTATTATTCCACTTAAAACTTATTTTGAAATCCTGACCAACCTTAATTTTGATTGAATTGTATGTCACCTCAACATGACAATGCTGTAAATATCCAAACAAGACCTTTGATTCCAGTGCAATTTCCTGAACTGAGTCGTGGTTGCCATTAAGACAAAGACTACCAATGTAGGATTAAAATTTTATCAGATTTGAGGTATCCTGCTATTGAAAACTGTTCACCAGCAAATTGGTTACTTGACTTACCAGTAACCAATGGCAATTATTGTGATTGTGGTTCAGGATTCAGAAGTGGGATTCAGTTGACATTGTGATAATTGGAATAAATGCCAGGATTACATGTAAATCTGTGATTGGTTTTTTTTAAATTTTAATTTTCAATGGGAAAAATCTGATGACAAATAAAGTTCACGGCCTATAATATGTGCATAATTTATGCATGCATAGTATTGAACAACCCAATTGGACCTGGTAAATATGAATATAATCTTCATGGCGTTGTCTTTTTTAAAGACAATTCTTGCTCATTTTAATTTCTTCCCCGGTTTTGGCTTGATGCAGTGGCGTGTGCAAGGGGGGGGCAGGGTCTATGCCCCCCCCCACCTTTTTGGTCATTCAGGGATTCTGGGAAAAACATTAAAAACATCAAAATCAGACTCTATTCGGGAACTGAACAACCTGGCCCCCACTTTCACTTGGTGACCGAATTAAAAAGACTAATTTGCGTATGACATCTTGTCAACCAGACCAAAATTGCTGTACTGCGCAGGTCAGCAACCAATCACATCGCGACTTTGCTATGACGTCAGATGTAAGCTACCTATGCGAAAAAGGCATGGTTGAACTATGGTTAACCATGGTCAACCATGGTTCAACCATGGGTTTTGACCATGGTCAAACCATGGTCAACCATGCTTTTGAAAAATGGCACCACGGCCAGAGACCATGGTTGAACCATTGTCAACCATAGTTCAACAACCAGGGTTTTGACCATGGTCAACCATGTTTTTGACCATGGTCAACCATGTTTTTGACCATGGTCAACCATGTTTTTGACCATGGTCAACCATGGTCAACCACGGCCAGAGACCATGGTCAACCATGGTCTATCTAAAGTGACCATGGTCAACCATGGTCAAAAATTTGCATGTTTGACCATGGTTAAGAAACAATAGCAATCAAGGAAGAAACAATTGAAAGAAACAATAGCAATCAAGCTTAAACTTTAAATTAGCACCCGATAGAGGGCAGGGCCTGAAGAATGAGGGAAATTATGGGTAAATATTTAACGGAATAAACTGCATAATCATATTATTTAGATTTATTCCGTTAAAAATCTTATTTTAACTTATCAAATTACTAGTTTTTATATTCTATGGTGTCAAATATTTATTCACAACGTTGTAAATACGCATTAAATACGATTAATAACAACAGAGGGCGCTTTTTCTCATTCACTACCCAGAGTCAACCATGGTCAGGTGAGGTGATGACCATGGCTGACAATGCTCAGCCATGCTAAAGCATGGTCGACCATGGTATACTTAAAAGTGACCATGGTCAACCATGGTCAGGTGAGGTGATGACCATGGCTGACCATGCTCAGCCATGCTAAAGCATGGTTGACCATGGTATACTTGAAGTAACCATGGTCAACCATGGTCAGGTGAGGTGATGACCATGGCTGACCATGCTCACACATGCTAAAGCATGGTTGACCATGGTATACTTGAAGTGACCATGGTCAGGTGAGGTGATGACCATGGCTGACCATGCTCACCCATGCTAAAGCATGATTGACCATGGTATACTTGAAGTGACCATGGTCAACCATGGTCAAGTGAGGTGATGAACATGGCTGACCATGCTCACCCATGATAAAGCATGGTTGACCATGGTATACTTAAAAGTGACCATGGTCAAGTGAGGTGAAGACCATGGCTGACCATGCTCGGCCATGCTAAAGCATGGTCGACCATGGTATACCATGGTGACCATGGCAACCATGGTTGACCATGGTCAAGCCACCATGGCTGATCATCGCTGACCATAGTTAACCATGGTCAACCATGTTTTGACCATGGTTGACCATGGTTGACCATGCTAGCACGGTTGACATTTCGCCTAGGCAGTCTTTTCAATTCGGTCTTCAATTATATATCTGTGGATGCATATTATCCTATGGTTTTACAAATAAAAGAGCTACCTAGCCTACCACAAGACATTGTGCACCTGCTGGTCCACCATGTACCTACATACAAAAGTACATGTAGGCCTTAAATGCAATATATTGCTGAAAACATGTCAGATTATACAGGTGGTACTGAATAAGATATATGAATTGGAATGTCAAGTATAATACAAAATAATATGAATTATGCACATTCAACGTGTTTACATGTTGCAATTGATGGCAAAGGCATTTTATGACGAAATCTTGTGCCTTTAAATTTGGCTGAAATTACATTTTTCCATGGAATTATAAAGATACCATTAGAGGTGAGGTTCAGAAATGTACATTTATCATTTATGGTGTTGTTTATCAAAATTTTCATTCAGAATTGTTTGAATGAAATGAAATGAAATGAAATGAAATGAAATGAAATGAAATGAAATGAAATGAAATGAAATGAAATGGAATGATATATTTATTTATAACAATAAATAGATTTATCATAAAAAAAAATCTATAAATTTAAATAAATAAAAGTTCTTTGATGTCATCCTTTTGTGTTGAGCATATTTAGTGCTATTATGCACTCTCCCAGACCTATTTGTAGTACTTAACACAAATACATTGGTGATAAATAATGCAAACACTTCGGGATGTTTCCCCCGTGGATGATGCATTAACAGTTCAGTGTTTGTCTCTTCATCTGTTGTGCCCACTTCCTTTTAAAATATCCTTAAATATGAATGAATTCTGTCTGCAAGTTGTCTTGACTGTGAGCAGTAGCGGCATCAGGAATTTTTTCGGGGGGTGGGGGGGCAGTGGGAGGGCAAAGTGAATTTCAGGGTAGACTATGGACTTTCAATTTAAAACAGGATTTTGAGCGGGCAAAGTCCCTAACACTCACACTGTCAATCAGACTTGTTTATCAATCAAATTTAACTGCAAGCAAATACAATACGCGCTCATGCACTTATTGACGTGTTCATGCAATTACACAACACAATGGCGGCATACTTGTGTACCATGTAGTTATTAATGGTAATGATAGGTACCGGAGGATTTAAACCATAACGAGATCTGGGCGACCAATCACAAGCCAGATCCATTTAAAGATGCATTACATCCCCGGGGGGGGGGGGCCCTCACATGTTAAGGTGGTACGGGTATGTGCGGCGGTCAAGGGTCCCTTTTTCAGGCTCTCCGGCAGTTCCTTAACTTCCCACATTTGAATCTAATCCAGTTCTTTGAGCCTCAAACTCTGACAATTGTAGCTCTTTAAGCTCAAATTTGGAAAAAAATTGGAAATTTTTAGCTCAACCGCCTATAATTTGGCCCAAATTTCAGTTCTTCAAGCCCCTATTTTGCCCGAAAATCAGTTCTCAGTTCCCAAAGTTCGGCGCCCCCCGCCGCACACCCCTACCAAAATTTAAGTTGAGTGCCCCCGGGATTACATCATGGCCAATTTTAGTAGGCCAGATTTCCGACAATCTCATCCCTAGAAGCTCATAGACAGCCGTGTTAAGCATGAAAACCACAATCCAATGTCAGTAGTCCACTTGGGGAGCTAACAAACATAGGGTGTAGGGAGGGTGACTGAAAAGATCAGATGTGAAAATCTATCAATTGTGCACACATTAATTAAATCAGAGTTTTAAGCTTAAATACAATATCCAGAGTATATGCAGAATGGGCAAGTGGACTACGGGGTAGTCTAATTTCAGGGGGGAAATCAACAAATTTTGTGCAAAATTGCTGCAAAAAGTTAAAATTTACAAAATTTTGGGGTTTTGCCTCAAAAGTGGGGGGGGGCAAGAAAAATATTTGGAGGTGGGGGTGGCAAATGCCCGTCTCCCCCCCTAGCACCGCCACTGACTGTGAGCAAGTTATTGAAACCTTAACACATCTTGTTAATTATTTTTATTCCTCCACAAACATGCGTTTTGTCATCCGTGTCAATTAAACCAGTTTTGGAAATGGTTTTGTTCCAAAACCTACATAAATAACACTAGACAATAATGCTCTGTCTTTACACAGACATGTGTGTGTGCTTGAGATGGAAATGATGTAGTTCAGCATACTTTGTTTTGGTAAGTATGAGCTAAATCATAAATAATCATGATAATAGCAGTCATTATGTCTATCAAATGTGAAATTTGTGTTCCATGTCATATGTGGAACAACAATGAAGCCACCAAAATGTGGTTGTTATTTCCATAAAACCGCAAGCTCCAACAGACACAAGTACCTGCTGTAAAGTTTATGGAGTGCAACACATTTGAGAGAATTCATGTGAAACCAAAATTTTTAGTACCTTTGGTGAAACCCCCTGGTGAAACACATGCTTGACAAAATTTCAAATGATTTTTTTAAAACAAATAAACTATCAAGACAGTAATGTTTGAACAAAATCAGTTTTCCCCCAAAATATAACATTCTGACTTATGGGGGGGGGGGGCAAAGGTGGATCCCCTCACTAAAAATATTTGAAGGTGCTTTTGACAACAAAATTTTGATTCTGAGGGGGGCACTTCAGGCGCCCACAGAATGGCCCAGAGTTAAGTTGCATTTGCCGTAAAATGTGGGTATAGGCCCGGGGAGTCACTCCCATTGTGGCCTGTACACCATCCGCGATAATCAACTTTTGAAAAGCACCCTAAACAAGGATGGTGTACAGGCCACTATGGGAGTGACCCCACCCCCGGGTATAGGCTCAACATCCAAATATTATGGTAGTGCTTTTACTTCAGACATACATGTACTACTAGTCAATAGTACTGGTGGAGGAGCACATGTTTATTTATTTGTCTTCCTCCACCATGTTCACTGGGAGCTGGGAGTAAAAATAGAACTGTACAAATTCTGCAAGAAGGCAATATGCACCACTCAAAAGAGTTTGCTTTTTGCTTGATGACAATCAGATACTAGGGTCAAAATTCTGTGGGGGAAATCCCAATATGTTCATGCATATAGATACATACGAGTTTTTATTTTTTTTGAAATCCTATAGTGTATGCTTCATATAGCCTACATGTATGTATCCATGCATGAACATATTGGAATTTTGCCCCCACAGAATTTTGACCCTAGTATTGGGGTCTACCCGGGTCTATCCTTTTTAACTGAAGCCATATTGAGCCAGATGATAACTAAGAAGGGTATTGTATGGTACCTACATACACATACAATGTATATTTATCAAACAAACAATACAACAAAATGAGTTCACTAGCATAGGTTAACAAAATATGGGATGAAAAGGTCAGATTGAACATCACAAAGCACAGTAATGTGTGGGTATGATGACACTGCCTAATTTCCTTAGGGATCAATTACTATCAACATATTGTACAATGTAGGATGTACAATCAGAGACTGTCCCTGGTACAATGAAGTCCAAGTCTAAGTAAAAGAGGTTCATCATCGTGAATTCGTGATTTATACATGTATGTTGCAGAATTCATATTATGCTGGAGCGAATCTGGTCTAAAAATCTGACCAATTATTCAGCCAATTTATTGTAAAATTTGCGTAATTGGATCTTTACTTCCATAACTCTCAATAATGAGTGGGATGATAGGAAAGAGACTTTACATGTGTATCACTTGCAATGACCTAATTTGGATCTGTGCAATTTGATGGAATTAAGGCCAGTGGGATGACAGGAGCCATAGTGGGGTTGTTTTTTTCAGTTTTAACCATTTAAAGGAGTATATATACATTTTTGTGATCCTAGTCCTCCTTTTATGACATTTTCAGTAGATATATGTATCTACGAAAAAGCTTATCCAGTGGTATAAAAATCTCAACGAAATGCCCCTTTAACGAAAAAAATACAGTACACATCTTTAAATATGAATACACTGATCTTATTGGAAATGAGTATAGGAAGTCAATTATCATGTGTTTTATATTTCCATATATAGGTCTTGCAGTTCTTGAGTTATGAGGCCAAGAATATATCAAAATTAAAGTTTTTTCTCCCTCCTGAGAAAAATCATGCAGATGGGTTGGAAATGACATGCTCTTAGCCCTTAATATATCAAGCCTTGAGGATAGCTTGATTTTACTCACCTACCTTTGATGTATAGACCTATAACTACATATATACAGTACAGTAATTTACTCTCCTAGTGCTCTCCTGTAGCACTAAGGAGAGCAATTAAAAGCGCCCCTGCTAATTTCAAATGGCAAAGCCTGTATTTGTCTCAGTATTTGAATGCAAACACATCTAGCGCTGCCCTCCAAGCTGCCTTAATATTGCAAATCAGATTGGCACTATCAGGTATGCATTTTAAGTGTAATGCATTTCTTAGCCCTGTTTAATTTCACAAATTGAAACCACTTTCATCAATTTGATTTGATGTCCTCAAATAGATCAGCTAGCCCTGGGGCAACATCATCTTTCTAGGACATCATTTGAGTGATCTGACCATGGTATTATGCCCACTATCTACATGTACATGTAAGCATTGAATGCATCATAGACCCTAGAATGCTAGTTGGAGAAATGGTATGGTATATTGGCAGGGATCAATCCAACAGGGGGGTTGGAGTGCCCCCTCTGCTCAATGGGAGGGTATACCAAGGGGACGAGACAAATACAAAGACCTTCAATAGCAAAAGTAGGATGTTTGCACATGACCTACTTAGAAGCATTGGGATTGTACAAACGTATAATATACTGTAAAAACTTGATAGTTAGCATCTAGATGTACTTACTATCGAGCGCTTTTAAAACATGCAAACATGAAGAGACCCTTCCACAAAAGTGTAAAGGGTTTTGAGCAAATCATTGATACACTTTAGTTATATATGAACAAGTAAACCTGCAAATGTGTGTATCAACCCCATTAGCTCAGTTGGTAAAGCGCCCGACTTTGGTACAATTTCATGTTTTCAAAAGTGCTCGATAGTAAGCACATATGCTAACTATCGAAGTTTTTACAGTATCAGGATTAAGTCCCAGCCTAGTATGACATACATGTAGAACTCCTCTAAGCTAAGGAACTAATAACCTGTAAACATAAGTGCTCACAATTTTATGTTAGTTGATTGATTGATTGATTGATTGATTGTTCGATTAATTGATGATTGATTTTATTGCAGTTTGTGTTTATTAACCTGAATTATTACCTAATCTGGATTATTTCACAGAAAACGCCATATATACTAAATCATGAAGTTTGATCAAGAACTTTGCTTGAGAATCACTCATCACTTGACATCATGAACAAGATTTATCACAATGGCACTTGCCAATGAAATCATTTTACAATTGAACAAAAACAAATCAAGTGTTACTGTGATGTGTCATTATTTAATTGAGCCTATAATTGTACAGCATGCACCATTAATCACATAATGAGCTTCACTTGTGTCATTTCCAAGTCAAGTTCAGGGACCTAATTGTACAAGTGGTAGAAATTGTCAGAAATAGCAATGATTTCATCCACATGGCATCAAAACCGGTAACATTACATGTATGCTGTGGTGTATGATAACATTATTATGCCATCAGCTCTGATTACAACAATATGAGGTTATTATGAATCACAGGGTTTTAAGCTCTATATTCAATGAAAATGGGAAACAATGAAGTGGTACTGCCTTGCAACCCAGAGCTCCATCAGGGAAACCACACTCAATGACGTTATCACTCCAAACCACATCACCGGCAGCAACCTTTACCCAGTAGAAATAAAACACCATTGGAGACAAATGGCTGTAAGGTGGCCAAATAAAACTACTAACATTCAAATGAATTATTCACCAACCCAAGTCTGTGTTTTCCAGGTTGGTTAATCACCATGATCGTTACCTAACAATTAGGAATTAAGTTAATTTGAATTTCAATCAAATTAGGTATTAGACTAGTTCTGCTATAATCACCCTTTTAAATATTACATTACAAAGCAATGTTGCTGTCTTTAGCCAGCTAATAATAGAAGGATTATTAGACACTCAGCTCAAGTGGCAATGCCTGATGTGGGTTTTCAAGTAATCATGGTAATTACTTTCCTCATTTATCTCATTATACAAACAAAATATGAGAATTACAAAAAGTAAAGCAAACTGTGTACAAGTGTAAATGTTTCACAGACAATTTGAACATTGCAATTTTAGTTTCTCAGCCCCTCTATCATCATATCCTATAGGGGTCTGGAGTGCATAATACCCAAAGGTAGCACCATACAGGGTGTCCCAGAAAAAATTACCGGGCGAATGAATTTGGACGTAAGATGAGCAATAGACATCAGAATCCAGAAATCTAAAAATCAGCATGTAGCCCATCTTCTTTTGCATCTTATACGCTAATTTTACTGGAATCGGTTGACAGATTGCGAAGAAATGAGCGATAACATAACGCATGCATCAAATCATTTCATTCCAAGTTTGAAAAAAGATCATTCAACACAATGCGCACTAGTGATTAACTGGGCTTCATATTTTGTACCGTGAAATCCCTTTCGTTCTTTTTAATAATCTGTTTCTTGAAAAACATTTCATTAGGCTTTGTTCATTTTTGACATCCTGCACAATATTGAAAATGAAAGCTTGCATGTATGATGATGCTCGGTACTTGCACATATCTTTTTTCGTTAATGTTGATATAAATGTTTTATAAAGAACTATTACATAATGAATTTCATCTGGCAAAAAAAAAAAAAAATTCTCACACACATTAATGTATTTGGAATATTATCAAGAAATTATAATACAAAGTTTAAATCTTTTAAAACTTCAACATTAATGTTGCCTGGTATCAAAAATCACACGTAAAGCTGTAAGCACTTGTTCATTGTCATTCTTGGCTGAAATGTTCCTTGGAAAGTTAAAATATGAAATATTTGCACAACATAAAGAATTAAAGTTGGAAATCTTCCGATTGCAGAAATCAGAGTTTTCTCGGACAAACTGTTATTCATCTTCAGTGAAAGCATGAATAACATAACACCGCCGGGTTATAAAATAGGTAATGTGAACTAAATTTAATGAGATACACAAACTTGAGGAAGCGGTTAGCGAGTATGAAAAAAACGCCTGTTAATCAAACTTGGAATGAACTGCATTGATGCGCGCATTATGTAATTGTTAATTTCTTAGCAACCATTCAACCGAATCAAATAAAATGTTCGCATGTGATGCACAATAAAATGCGCTATCCGCCACATTTTAAATTATTTGAATCTGATGTCTAGTTCACGACTTACGTCCAATTTTATTCACTCGGTAATTTTTTATGGGACACCCTGTATAAGTGGATTTGATGTGCTCTTGTTTTTTGTGGGGGGCACTTCAGGCGCCCACAGAATGGCCCAGAGTTAAGTTGCATTTGCCGTAAAATGTGGGTATAGGCCCCGGGGGAGTCACTCCCATTGTGGCCTGTACACCATCCGCGATAATCAACTTTTGAAAAGCACCCTAAACAAGGATGGTGTACAGGCCACTATGGGAGTGACCCCACCCCCGGGTATAGGCTCAACATCCAAATATTATGGTAGTGCTTTTACTTCAGACATACATGTACTACTAGTCAATAGTACTGGTGGAGGAGCACATGTTTATTTATTTGTCTTCCTCCACCATGTTCACTGGGAGCTGGGAGTAAAAATAGAACTGTACAAATTCTGCAAGAAGGCAATATGCACCACTCAAAAGAGTTTGCTTTTTGCTTGATGACAATCAGATACTAGGGTCAAAATTCTGTGGGGGAAATCCCAATATGTTCATGCATATAGATACATACGAGTTTTTATTTTTTTTTTTTTCCTATAGTGTATGCTTCATATAGCCTACATGTATGTATCCATGCATGAACATATTGGAATTTTGCCCCCACAGAATTTTGACCCTAGTATTGGGGTCTACCCGGGTCTATCCTTTTTAACTGAAGCCATATTGAGCCAGATGATAACTAAGAAGGGTATTGTATGGTACCTACATACACATACAATGTATATTTATCAAACAAACAATACAACAAAATGAGTTCACTAGCATAGGTTAACAAAATATGGGATGAAAAGGTCAGATTGAACATCACAAAGCACAGTAATGTGTGGGTATGATGACACTGCCTAATTTCCTTAGGGATCAATTACTATCAACATATTGTACAATGTAGGATGTACAATCAGAGACTGTCCCTGGTACAATGAAGTCCAAGTCTAAGTAAAAGAGGTTCATCATCGTGAATTCGTGATTTATACATGTATGTTGCAGAATTCATATTATGCTGGAGCGAATCTGGTCTAAAAATCTGACCAATTATTCAGCCAATTTATTGTAAAATTTGCGTAATTGGATCTTTACTTCCATAACTCTCAATAATGAGTGGGATGATAGGAAAGAGACTTTACATGTGTATCACTTGCAATGACCTAATTTGGATCTGTGCAATTTGATGGAATTAAGGCCAGTGGGATGACAGGAGCCATAGTGGGGTTGTTTTTTTCAGTTTTAACCATTTAAAGGAGTATATATACATTTTTGTGATCCTAGTCCTCCTTTTATGACATTTTCAGTAGATATATGTATCTCACGAAAAAGCTTATCCAGTGGTATAAAAATCTCAACGAAATGCCCTTTAACGAAAAAAAAAAAACAGTACACATCTTTAAATATGAATACACTGATCTTATTGGAAATGAGTATAGGAAGTCAATTATCATGTGTTTTATATTTCCATATATAGGTCTTGCAGTTCTTGAGTTATGAGGCCAAGAATATATCAAAATTAAAGTTTTTTCTCCCTCCTGAGAAAAATCATGCAGATGGGTTGGAAATGACATGCTCTTAGCCCTTAATATATCAAGCCTTGAGGATAGCTTGATTTTACTCACCTACCTTTGATGTATAGACCTATAACTACATATATACAGTACAGTAATTTACTCTCCTAGTGCTCTCCTGTAGCACTAAGGAGAGCAATTAAAAGCTCCCCTGCTAATTTCAAATGGCAAAGCCTGTATTTGTCTCAGTATTTGAATGCAAACACATCTAGCGCTGCCCTCCAAGCTGCCTTAATATTGCAAATCAGATTGGCACTATCAGGTATGCATTTTAAGTGTAATGCATTTCTTAGCCCTGTTTAATTTCACAAATTGAAACCACTTTCATCAATTTGATTTGATGTCCTCAAATAGATCAGCTAGCCCTGGGGCAACATCATCTTTCTAGGACATCATTTGAGTGATCTGACCATGGTATTATGCCCACTATCTACATGTACATGTAAGCATTGAATGCATCATAGACCCTAGAATGCTAGTTGGAGAAATGGTATGGTATATTGGCAGGATCAATCCAACAGGGGGTTGGAGTGCCCCCTCTGCTCAATGGGAGGGTATACCAAGGGGACGAGACAAATACAAAGACCTTCAATAGCAAAAGTAGGATGTTTGCACATGACCTACTTAGAAGCATTGGGATTGTACAAACGTATAATATACTGTAAAAACTTGATAGTTAGCATCTAGATGTACTTACTATCGAGCGCTTTTAAAACATGCAAACATGAAGAGCCCCTTCCACAAAAGTGTAAAGGGTTTTGAGCAAATCATTGATACACTTTAGTTATATATGAACAAGTAAACCTGCAAATGTGTGTATCAACCCCATTAGCTCAGTTGGTAAAGCGCCCGACTTTGGTACAATTTCATGTTTTCAAAAGTGCTCGATAGTAAGCACATATGCTAACTATCGAGTTTTTACAGTATCAGGATTAAGTCCCAGCCTAGTATGACATACATGTAGAACTCCTCTAAGCTAAGGAACTAATAACCTGTAAACATAAGTGCTCACAATTTTATGTTAGTTGATTGATTGATTGATTGATTGATTGTTCGATTAATTGATGATTGATTTTATTGCAGTTTGTGTTTATTAACCTGAATTATTACCTAATCTGGATTATTTCACAGAAAACGCCATATATACTAAATCATGAAGTTTGATCAAGAACTTTGCTTGAGAATCACTCATCACTTGACATCATGAACAAGATTTATCACAATGGCACTTGCCAATGAAATCATTTTACAATTGAACAAAAACAAATCAAGTGTTACTGTGATGTGTCATTATTTAATTGAGCCTATAATTGTACAGCATGCACCATTAATCACATAATGAGCTTCACTTGTGTCATTTCCAAGTCAAGTTCAGGGACCTAATTGTACAAGTGGTAGAAATTGTCAGAAATAGCAATGATTTCATCCACATGGCATCAAAACCGGTAACATTACATGTATGCTGTGGTGTATGATAACATTATTATGCCATCAGCTCTGATTACAACAATAATATGAGGTTATTATGAATCACAGGGTTTTAAGCTCTATATTCAATGAAAATGGGAAACAATGAAGTGGTACTGCCTTGCAACCCAGAGCTCCATCAGGGAACCCACACTCAATGACGTTATCACTCCAAACCACATCACCGGCAGCAACCTTTACCCAGTAGAAATAAAACACCATTGGAGACAAATGGCTGTAAGGTGGCCAAATAAAACTACTAACATTCAAATGAATTATTCACCAACCCAAGTCTGTGTTTTCCAGGCTGGTTAATCACCATGATCGTTACCTAACAATTAGGAATTAACTTAATTTGAATTTCAATCAAATTAGGTATTAGACTAGTTCTACTGTAATCACCCCTTTAAATATTACATTCCAAACCAATGTTGCTGTCTTTAGCCAGCTAATAATAGAAGGATTATTAGACACTCAGCGCAAGTGGCAATGCCTGATGCGGGTTTTCAAGTAATCATGGTAATTACTTTCATCATTTATCTCAATACAAACAAAATATGAGAATTACAAAAAGTAAAGCAAACTGTGTACAAGTGTAAATGTTTCACAGACAATTTGATCATTGCAATTTTAGTTTCTCAGCCCCTCTATCATCATATCCTATAGGGGTCTATAGGGTGCATACCCAAATGCACCAAATAAGTGGATTCGATGTGCTCTTGTTTTTTGTGGGTTGAAGAAATGTGTCCTGAAGATGAATGTGTGAGAGATCTTATGTGTCCTGAGGATGAATGTGTGAGAGATCTTATAAATACATTAAATAATATTGAAAAGAAGGGAGAAATGATGAGTGCTGTACATATATGATTTTCTTTTTCTTTGAAAGCATCATAATAACATTTCAAACTCTGTAAGCCAATATACAATACTCAGTGTGTTCATGATAAGGCCAAGTAAAAATAAAAATATGTTTCTCGTCCGGGTTTTTAAAAATTAGGAAGATGAGGGGCTTTTTATTTTCTATTTTTTATTGGAAAACAACGCTAAACACCTGTATTTGGCACCATATTTTGGGTATTCGACATACAGATTGATATCTGAGAAAAGGAGGAGGCCCTTTTTATTTTATTGTTTTGAGAGGTGGGCCCCTCTAGTGATCACAAAACTCTTCTGTAATTGATGTATTATGCATTTATAAAGCCGTAAAATAAGTTTCAACTTCTGAAACATCTTTTTCAAAAAGTTATAACTGAAAGTTTACAAAATAAAAAGAAATTTGAAAAATCTTCAAAAACGGAGGAGGGCGCGGACCAGAAACATGTATTTTTTTTTTACTCGGCCTAACATTGCCTCTATTATCAATATTACAAATATATTTAATCCTTCAATCTACATTGTACCATAGATCTAATATATAGAAATGGTAACAATATAATGACAAATTTATGTAAAATTTCTCCTCAATTTGCGATGATCCATTGATCACAATGAATAGCTTGAGGTCTTCATCCTTGAATCATTTGAAAGAGTATTAATCAAGGATTTGTGGGATAAAAATGTTGATTTTAGAGAGTATTTTGTAAGATAATTCACAAGGTAAAGGGTACTAATGGAGAGTCATGGACACAGATAATTGCAATGGATTAACATTGATAGAGTCAAGATCACACAACTTTCACAAATTGGAAAAGATATTGTGATTATAAATTTTGATTTTTATCTCAGAAGCATAGCCAATTTTTAATTGATTGGAGCACTGTCAAAAACTATAAACTAAAGGTACTCATGGCAACATTTTTCTTTTGCGATTGAATAAATGTGGGGTGTAGGGGTGGGTGGGTGTGTGGGGGGTGCATGAAGAGCTTGGTGTGCTGGGTATGAAATTTAGTTCACAATTTCAAGAAAATTTGTTTGTTGGTGCCATTAAAACATCTGTTTAAAATGATGTATCATATCTTGCACAAATGCAGCCCACTCTTAAGGTGGTATTGGATGCATTTTCTAGAAATAAGGAAATGCTTTGAGCATGTTTTAAACAGATTAATTGAGTAGGGTAAAGTACACTGATCAATATGCCTTTTGTTTGAAGCAAATCGGACATGCAGTTTCCATACTACATCAAATTAGTCCCAAACAGAAATGTTTGGTAGACTCATAACCGGTGCGATCTTACCTTTCCGATGTTGATTAAGATACTTCTTGCATCGATCCCGAGATGCGGAAAAACCAATAGTCATTTTGTCCCACATAAATGAATAAATAACAAAAACCCCCCGATCCCCCGGTGGACTCACCCAAAAGGTGACGTCACACCATATGATCGTCCCTTATCCGACTTGGGATCCCCTACTCGGACCAAACTTGTAGGGGGTGGCGGGGTCGGGATAATCAACATCGGAAAGGTAAGATCGCACGGTTATGAGTCTACCAAACATTTCTGTTTGGGACTAGACTCAGTACACGGTCGATCTTACCGTTCCGATGTTGATTAAGATACTTCTTGCATCAACATCTGAAAGATCGATCTAGCAAGTAACCGGCGGATGGAGGTACAAGATTGGTCAGCATCTGATCAGGGATCGGGAGCGGTAACGATGGTTTTCGCGAGGTCAGAAAATATTTTCCCCCAACGGTCGGGAAACAAAAAAGACCACGCGATCACAGACATAAACCTCCTTACTTAATAAGTTTGGTGGTTAAGAATAGCGACACTGGTTCTTACCATGGTGAGTATTCTGTATAGTCTGAAAACCTGGTACCCGTACACCACCGTATTATGATCGCCGAACAATGTCCCGGTAAACCTCCCGCCCTGTCTCTGATTACTAACGTAAGCGGAAGTAGCGAAGAGAAGGGCGAAGGTGGCTTCCGGGACACCGCCTGCTAGATCTCCTCAAGGGACAACCGAGCGGTTTACCCAAGATGATGAGATAGCTCAGTGTCGAGTGGGTCGTGGGACGCGAAACCTTCGCGATCCCCGGACCCCACCAACACCTGGACCAGCCATTGCGACAGCGGCTGGACCGAAAGGCTCTGTAAGGGTGATGAATGCGGTCGTGAGTCCCTCGCAAGGCTTGTGTTCGGAAGACATAGTGCTGCAGCGCCTTATCGGACACCCCAGCCTATCTTTGGCTTCAGCCGAACCTTGCCCAACCCTGGGGATTGGAGAGGGACGAATGTCGGTATGCACCGCGCCGTTCAGAGTCACGAGAACAGAGCGCCCGAAACAGTGTCGCTCCAGTGTTTGTGAACACGGAAGCTAACCTCGAGACCGTGTGCAACTCAGCACCGCCGTCCCGAAGCCAACGCCAAACCGGAAAGCCATCTTGAGAGTTACGTATTTAAGCGTCCGCTTTTGACGGAAGGTCAAAAGGGTGACACTTAAAGTAATCTAAGACTGTGTTGGGATCCCTTAGGAGGATCACTTTCCTTTTGGTAGACACTGTTGAACATACAGTCGAGGCGTAGACTAATAAGGTAACCATCGGCTATGATAGTCGACCCGTCTCGAAACCTCGGTGAATGGAGAGGACAGCTGACTTATAGCTGGCCCCAGTGGCCCGCTGAAGTCTTGCTTGGAACTTTTCTGTCAGAAACTCCGGAACTAGCAGCACAGAGGCTCTAGCGGGAGAGCTATTTGTCTCATTGCACCAAGCGTAGTATGGAGCCAGACTCTGGCTATACGTCACGGAGGGTAGACTTCCGTCTAGCCCCATGGCGATGAGAAAAAACAGCTTCTGATGAAAAGTATCCCTCCGCTGCGTGTTCCTGGTAAGGGCCATGCAGCTAACTGCAGGTGCTCTAGTGATAGACTGGTACCTCCGCTCCGGGCATCCGGAGTAGATCTGGTACTGGGGAATGCCAGCGGCCTTGCCGCTAGCAGAATGACAATGCAGTCTTCCCACCCGATCTTGGCCACCACCCTCATGAGTAGTGAGATCGGAGGGACTGCATAAGCTGCCATCCCTCCCAAGTCTATGGACAGAGCGTCCACGGTGAATGCTTGGGGTCCGCGACCCTTGAGCAGTACACCGGCAGTGGATGATTGCGGTGAGATGCAAACAGATCTTTCGAGGGTGGTACATCCCTTGAAGATCGTCTGAGCGACTCTGCGGAGCAAGGGACCATTCTGCTGGTCCCGACACCCTTCCTCGTGACAGATTGTGCGCGAGGATGCTGGTGACGCCCGCGATGTGTATCGCTCTCATCGTAATCTGCCTGAACTTGCACCACCCTATCAGGTGTCGTGCATGCAGGCTCAATCGTGGTGGCCCGGAGTCCCCTTGTCTGTTGGGGTAGGCTACCACGGTTGTGTTATCCGTCAGGACAATGGTATGTGATTCCACGATCACCTCCTCGTAAGCGAGGAGGTTGATGTGAAACTCTGTCTCTATGGCCCCCATAGGCCGAGGCGGAGTCTCCGTGGATGTGGACCCCCAGCCCGTTTTGACGCTATGGTCGGCACTACGTGACATACCGGGGGTGCAGGAAACCTGACACCCTGGGTCAAATTGGGCTGATGGGTCCACCACCAGAGTTCTCTCGCGCGATCTCCGACAACGGAACCGCGAGGGATATTGGTGACGACTGGGCCTGCAAGCAGGCTAGAAGGTGTAGTTGGGTAAGCCTAACGTAGAAACGGCAGTACAGTACGAGGTCTACCATACTGGCCATTAGGCCTACCACCTTCATCCATGCCACAGCGGGTTTTGCCCGAGACTCGGCCAAGAGTCAGGCACACCGCACCATGTTCGTCACCCGCTCGGGTGAGAGCACCGCCAACCCCTCCGTGAGGGTGATCTGGGCCCCTACAAATAGTGGTGTCTGCGTCGGGACCACGCTGGACTTTTTGAGCTGATCAAAAATCCAGGGTCCCGCACCCTCTGACGGACTATCAACCCCATGAGACCCGTAGTCTTCAGTGGAGTGCGTCCAGTATATGAGCCAAACGTCCAGGTAGCAACTGATGTTGACACCCCTGTGCTTCTGGTACGCTGCCACCGCTCTGACCAAGAGTGTTAAACACCCTGGGCGAGATGGACAGGCCGGATGGCCGGTATCAAAACTGGTAATTTTGATCCTGTACCTAGAAGCGCAGATGCCTCCGATCTTGAGAGGCGATTGGCATATGCAGATAGGCGTCCGAGAGATCTAGCGATGCTGTTCCCATGCCCCTGATGGGGCAGGCTAGCACCGAGGCGAGAGTCCCCATTCTGAACCTCTTGGGCCTGAAGAACGTGTTCAACAGCCTGCGGTTCCGGATGGGGCTCCCGTCGCCGGTCTTCCTTGGAGCCAATGGCTCCAAGATCACCCGTAGAACGGGGGGCAGACCGGGACAATCGCCCGCTTCGTGAGAAGCTGTGTGATCCCTGTCAGTAGTGCCCGACGCTGGGGGCCGTCTGACGGCACTACTGTGGACCTCTGAAATGTGCAGACGAATGTGGGGAGACTGGGTTGCCAGTCTGTAACCCCCACTCACCACTGACCATACCCAGGCGCGCAAAGAGATGGTTTCCCACCTCTGGGTGAAAGCCATAAGCGGTCGTCCACTGGGAGATCCCCTGTGGAAAAACCGCTGAGCCCCCAGGAATGCTCTGCCTAGCTTCCCTTGGAAGAGCGCTTGCTCTTCTTCGGGCTTGCCAGCTGTTCCTGTGCTACCCTTGCGCCTCCCAGAAATGGGTGCTGCAGAGGTAGTGGGCTCAGGTACTGTTGGTGGTGCACGGCCTGCTGAAGTCGGAGCTCCTACCCATGGTAAGGGCAGTTTCCGACCTCTTCAGAGTGCTCCGTTGGTAGCTTCTTTGCACGGTCCTCCACCGTGGCGCAGAAGCATCCAAAGAGAAAAAGGACCCTGCCTTTCCATCGCGTTGAGCGATTGGAGTGGCAGGCCCCTCCCCCCGGCGCTGAGTGGACACCCTATGGGCTAGGCCCATGGAGCTCTCGTTGAGGCTAGCTAATAGGCTCACCTCGCGGAAGAGCTCAGATGTTGTCTGAGCGTGATACGCTTGACGACATCTGGGTCCCTCTCGGATCCCCTCAGGTAGGTCCCGTGGTCCTCCCGCGTTACACGCAGAGGAAGCGTGCAAGCACGCAGGCGTCGCCATAGCTCTACTGAGCTCGACAGCCCTACGATATCTACCCGTGAGGTTTGCCGGAATGAGAGTGCAGGCGTCCCCTGTGAGGAAGCAGCAGCTGAGCATCCTACTGAAAGGATCCCTGGTCCTCCTCCATGGACTCCCCTTAGGGGGTGTCCGGAGGAAGATCAGTGCTGTTGCTCCCCAAGGGCAGCGGGGGAAGGAGATTGTAGTGATGTCACTACCGGCCTCAGCTTCCGACTCCTTTCCCTCGCCCACAGTATCCGTATCATGCTCCGATGATGACGGTAACTGAGGACGGGCATCTGAAAGCGGGTAAGAAGGCATAACCACTGTGTGGCTCGCCGACTACCTGCCAGCAGAAGAGGGAGTACTCCCGCAAGACCCTGAGGTATCCGCCATGGCACCACTGGGTCCGCATGCTCTCGCAGCCGTCGTCCTAGCGCTAGCAGCACGGGGCCTACCCTGATCAAGATCTGGGTTAGCCCCATGCCGGCTGGCCTGGTCAACAGCTGATGTTGGTACTGCGTGGCCATCGCTAGGCGACACTTGCCACGGTGCTAGGCCGTGGAAGAAACACCCTGCGGCGGGTACCACGGGGCATACCCAGCCGGCAGCTGACCCTGAAAGGATCCGCCACCAGGGTAACCCCATGGTACTGCAGTACCAGCACCGCCTCCCCCCCCCTTGTTGCCACAGAGACTGTGGCGACTAAAGCGGTGCTGCGGTACCGGTGCGGTATCAGCGTGGGTACCGTGAGGGTTCCCAACTGTGGACCGCTGTACCCTCGCCACACTGCGTTCCCTGTTTGGGGATCAAGCTGTGTGCTGGCGTGGTACCGGCGCCGGTACTAGCATGGGTACCCGTGAGGTTCCCGGTTGTGTACCGCTGTATGCGTGGTTCCAGCGTAGGTGCCCGTGAGGGCTCCCGGCTGTGTACCACTGTACCCATGCCTCACTGCGTTCCCCGCAAAGGATCAAGCCGTGTGTATGGGTACCCGCTATACCGGCTGTCCCTTGGCTAGAGGGAGCTTGCCTAGTACCACGGGTAGCTGAGCGTGCATACCCCCGATCAATCACCTCGCCACCTGAATAGGCAGCGTCAATCAATGGAGCCTATCCCAATCGTCAAGCTGGAACTCGGAGAGTCCTAAGCAAAAGAAAGACATCTAGAAGATCGTGAGCACTCCCCGTGGGTGAAACAGAGCGGGTGTGGGTCCCGCTCCGTCACCAGGGAAGGGCAAGCCCGACAGGGCCGAGGCGGCGAGGAGAAAGGGAGGGGGCACTACCCCCCCAACACGCGACTCAAGCCCAGTAAGCAAACCTGAGCACGGAGGCTGGTCGCTAACGTTAGTGGTAAAGTAAGGACTGGCTAACTTTATTACTAAATGTCAGACGGGTCCCTACCAATCCCCACCGTATGAATATCTGATTAACTCGTCTTTATTGGACGGTAATGAAGACATAACGATAGAGTAATCACCCTAACATAGCAACAATAACCTACCGTACATGAAATACAATGTGTATGTACAAACATCTATTGTAACTTACAGGCTGCAATGGTTGTTTTACGTGGGGAAACAAAATGAATGGCGTCAACGAGCGGCCATTTTGAATTGCTCGTGTGTCCCGTATACAAACGGAGGCACGATATGTAGCTAAGTTTTGGATCGTTTTTTGCCACTTTTTCGCCAGAAAATGCCGTCAAAACTATCCTCAGCCGAACAATACCGGTTTGGTTTTACCTAAGGTGTGAAACTACAACCGTATATCTCGCCTTGGTCGAGAAATTGATACACAGTGCTATGAACAATCGATAGGCACGCGTCTGTGTCAGTCGGAGACCAAGGAGGATAAGGACGATCATATGGTGTGGCGTCACCTTTTGGGTGAGTCCACCGGGGATCGGGGTTTTTGTTATTTATTCATTTATGTGGGACAAAATGACTATTGGTTTTTCCGCATCTCGGGATCGATGCAAGAAGTATCTTAATCAACATCGGAAGCGGTAAGATCGACCGTGTACTGAGTCTATATTTTCTTTGTATCTTATTGTTTTTATCAATAATCAATATAGTTAATGAGCTAAAAGGACTGTAAAGGCTCATTAATATGTAATTTTGACAATATTTTGCTAAAAATCAATGCATAAATGTTCATGGTACTTTTATTTTGCATACTTTTGCCCTGAAACTTGGTCAAAGTGTTTCTAATATGTTCTAATGTATTATATAGTGAAGCCGCCCCCTCATTTGCATATTTGCATAATTAATGAGCTAATTTGCATAAATACTAATTAATTATGCAAATTAGGGCGGCTAGCTCATTAATTATGCATAAATTATCTGGAAGTCATTAGGAACACTTTGACCAAGTTTGAAACCAATATTCTGTTAAATAAAAATGTTATGAACATTTATGCGTTGGATTTTAGCAAAATATTGGCAAAATTACATATTAATGAGCACTTTCAAGTCATATTAGCTCATTAACTGTATTGATTATTGATAAAAACAATACAATACAAAGACATTTAAAATGTATGTATTATGAAAACCGTATTAGCTTCAAACAAAAGGCATATGGATCAGTGTTCTCTGCCCTACTCAATTAATATGTTTAAAACATAAATAGAGCACTTCCAAAATGGGTCCAGAACCACCTTAAAATCAGTTTCCACTCTCCACCTCACCCCACGTACCCCAGTATGAATCTAGCCCTACTATAGGGCCCCTTGCCCATGATAATCCCAAAAAAAATCCATGGTATATCCAGAACTGCTAAACCTAGTGGCAACTGCTATTAAAACCCCAGTGAACGTTCTTTTTTCAAGTGGAGCGGTCACTGGAGTATAGGGTGTTTAAAAAGCCCTACAGTAGGACTAAAAAATGAATCATGGGTCCCTGTAACCATGCAAACTTTGCAAAGCACAATGTACGGTACTGCAAGCAATCCGGGAGTTTCAAACCAAATTTACCCTACTACACCATGAATGCTGAGCTTTGGGCATGCTTCAGGCATTTCTTTCCTATGTGTTTATGCTCCTTTTACAGGTGTTCACAAGGAAAACATCATCCCCAATTTGTTTAGAAAATTCACCCGTAGGCATGGTAGGGAATGTACCAGCTCAATAATTTCCTGACAGGATTTCAAATGAGAACAATACAATAACAATTAACCAGACTTGGTAGAAAATTGCCCCTTGAGAATCAAGAATAAGCTTTGATTCTTTGGTTTTTAACAATATATTTTGTGTCCTGTTTAGATAAGGTCACTGTTTCATTCAGATACATCACTTTACCTGCTATAATCCAAGCAGGCCAATGTCATTGACTCTGATCAATTTCAGTTAAGCTTGCTTTAAGTGCTTTTGTATTTAATTTTTGATACAAGTTATGACTTTTTAATTTCCACAAGGTTTGACAAAACACAATGTTCACCTGAGTTCATTTTACTTCATACAGTCATCTCCCACCAATGAAGTAATTTTGAAGCTTTTTGGCGCCCTCTACGGAGGCGCCAAAATATAGGCATGACTTTGTGATTCTTTGTGAAAAGCTTCTAATTTCACTCTTGCTAGATTGACTTCGCAATTGTTTTGCTAAAATTATGCCCAGCTCAGAAATAAAACCACAATTTGCTTGGATTTTATTTTATTATTGTTTTCTGATATGCACAGGATAAAATGGTGAGCGTATATTCTTTGTTTAAAATACAAAATTAGGATTTATAAAAACACCAAATAAATCCTGACCTTTGTATGGGTTCAACCAGTTTACCGTGTGCCAGGGCTATGACACTCAACTCATTTGCATAGCAAAATGACCCGTCTCCTCTGCAGCCAATTTAGTTCCGCTCCATCGAAATCAAGCTGGTCACGGAGGAGACTACCCTCCTTTGTGTTTGTTCATTTGTGTATGGAGAGCCCATCTTGGAGTCCGTAATGACTTAGGCTACGCTCTCAGCTAGAGTCCGACGCTGCATTTCACTAGAAATACCTTTTCTGTGAAATCGCTATAGAGCCAACCGGGAACACGTATTCGTTTTGAAAATATAGCATTAAAATTAGTATCACCCTTAGACTACCCTTGTGGCCCCGTGCAGTGGAAAACCTTAATTCTTTCATTAAAAGGAAATGAAAATTAAAAAAAACACGGATCTACCTGTGCACATATAAAATGGGCACAGCAATTTGTCTCAAATATGAATGAATTTTAAGAAACATACGGGATATGATGAACATTGACCTGACGCCATGATAGTAGGATCTATTAGTCGTTTTACAATGTATATACCGTATTGTCATAATACCAATATTTGTCATCATAATACTATTTACAGAGTGTCCGTCCGTCCGTCCGTCCATGGCGCTATCGCGTCAAGCGCATAGCGCTTTTCGCTGAGTCCGCTTCGCTATTAAGCGTCGAGCGGAGCGCTTATGCTTGAGTCCGCTTGGCTATCGCGTGCACGCGGATCGCTTTAAGCTGAGTAGCAACGGGTAGCAGTGTGTGCAACTGAAAGCATTAGGCCTAACAGTGTGACTACCAGGTGCATCTCATCGGACCAATAGGCCTATTTCAATACGGAACGAGTGCATAGGCCTATTTCAGTAGAACATGACTATTTCCGTGGTCCTCCAAAATGGTTAACATTAAAATAATCAGTTATGGTAAGGCATTATAACCCGTTATATTAGGCGTTATTATGTTTACTAATTTCGGGGTATTTTCGGGATCCTCCTTGGAAGACGTAGGCCTAGGCCTATATCATAGTAGTCAAAAAGGTCAGGGCAGGTATATTGGTATTAGAGATAGGCCTATTACAAGAACTGCCCGATCCGAGAACCGCGAAATCTAGTTATATATAATGAGTAATATTTAGCAACGTAAATGTGCAGTTCATATGCACAAACGAATACTGATCTTTATGATATTCAGGTTTTTGTACATCACATATAACATGTCACATAGGAGGTCATACGTGTTGACCTTCATCTATTGTGTTTGTTCATCTGTGTATGGAGAGGATTAACGCCATTAAAACTCCATCAGTATTAGGGCGTAGTTCAGTGAACTCACCGTATTGCTATTCCAATTACTTTGATAATAAAGATAATAATGTATTAATGGGTCGAGGCGATTGCATTGAAAAACCTAATAAATTATTCATAACAGTTACGTAATCAATCGATACTGCGGACACTTTTCATTTGCAAACCACCAAAATTCGTGATCTTTTAGCGTTGGAAAAGAAACCACGTGAATAGAGTGCCCTCTCAAGAATATCAACTCTCTGCGTGTGCCTTAGAAACCCGATAGATGGTGACATTTGACCATACACTAGGATCCACAACATGCTCATCTATCATGGGAACAGTTCTTAAGCCCTAATACATTTGTAGGCCTACTTTCATCCTTTGAAAATTTGGGTACACAAACTCATACTCTGCAACTTGAGGTCAAATTTTGCACTATGATTATGTAATTGAGGTTATTGGACTATGCCATTGGGATGAGACTATTGTGGTCCATAGTGATAAGATCAATAAACGAGGACTCTACTGATGGCTTTTGTTTGCTAATTACCATAGAATCTATATAGCGGTTATTGCCAAAGTTGCAATATGGTGGCACAATTGGGCAGAAAACTGTATGCAAACAACACGGCATATTAATTATACATGTTCTACATTGTTGTATTTTAAAACACTGAAGACCAAAATTGACGTTATTGCCATGATTGGATCATGGAGGTAGTAAGCCTACTACAACTCTGGCGGAAATTCGTTGCCACACCAGGGCCACACCAGCACGTTCTGGTGTTAAAAGCATGCAATCGAAGCTAAATATGGGATAGTTCCGTACTATTTTGTATAATAGTTGCAAATGCACATTCAGATTACACTTGCCCTTCCCCACCCCCCACCCCACCCCCATTTTCCAATGTTGGGAGACTGTAATGTAGAAATGATGACGATTTTGTCCAAATCAACATTGCAATAGGGGAGCGGGGAAGGATGTTGGCCAATTAACGCTCAGGTGTGGCAACATTTTTCCCCAAGGTTGTAGCTATACTACCTCCATGATTGGATTAAGTAAATAACTAAATCCTGTTATCTACCCAGCAATGTTTGCTTATCATAATAATTGTAACAAACTGTAGACAGAAAAGGCAAACAGACAGAAATTTAGAGTTTTAAATTAGAGAGTTGACAGGAAGTTGTAAGAGTTAAATTGTTATGGATATGATTGGTGTAAGAACGAAAAAGTTGAATGTCAGATCAAAGTCATCCGAGCTGGGGTGAATTAAGTAATGTCAATCACAAATTGTTACAGGTCATTTGAGGTGGACTAAGTTTATATTTGGATTGTCAGAACACCTTCCCCAATCAGACACATTTCTCTTGTTTGGCTTGACTTTGCAAAGAGCGTCTAATTTCGGTCTTGCTAGATTTACTTCGCAACTGTTTTGCTTTAAAGTATGCCCAGCTTAGAAATAAAACCACAATTTGCTTGGATTTTATTTTATTATTGTTTTCTGATATGTTCGGGATAAAATGTTGTGCGTATATTCTTTGTTTAAAATACAAAATTAATGGACTTCTTTCTATGCTAATATTAGTAATTATTACATTATTGTTTTAAAGAGAAAAAAAAAGTATCCAAACAGTTGGGCGCCCATTCCTTTTTTAAAGGAATCTTTATTTGTACAGAGCTTGGCCTGAAAAGATCTATTGTTCATACTCGAATAGAACACTGCACTTGTACACCAAATTAATGCACAACTTGGAGTTAACTACCATCATTGGTTTGGTCCTTAATTTCAATAAGATCGATTTATTGAAAACACTAATTGTGTTATTACCCCTTATTTTCGGTTGTCTCAATTATTTATGGCATTGTACTTCTGTACATATTTCCACATACATGTAATTCACTATCCAAATTTTCACTTATCTGGCACCCATTATGGCCAGATAAGAGGTTGGACTGGACTGACAAGACCTGCTCAAAAAATGCAGGATCAGTAATTGCAAACATCTGAACAATTATTATTTTATTATTTTTGTCCTCTTCTACAAAAAATGAATGGTCTTTTTATTTCCTTGTTTATGTTGTTTTAATATTTTCAAACTCCAGGCACAAGTCTTTCTTTTTCTGTGCACCAAATTTACCAAAACAAATAAGACGCAACTTTCCACCCCAGGGTGTACTGTACCTCATTACATATCATTTGTGAAGTACTTTCAATGCTGGCACTGCTAACCAAATTTTAGTGTTTTTGAACATTTTATTTGACAACAATTATGATTTTTCAATTTTCAATGCTTTGTTTGGTCACAAATCCACGATAATGTTAAATTCCCACCTGGGGGTAGAAATTAATGAAGAGACTCATCATGTCATTTGGCATGTTACAAATTATTATTGCCCTAAGAAATAAATAACATCTGGGATGGGAGTTCATTCTGATTGGGTCTATTATATTCTGAGCACGTAAATTCACTTTCCAACACGATCACAAGTTGCTTTTAAAGATACTGTGCCAACTGACTGTGAGTCAAGTGCTTTGATCGACTCAAATCACATTACAAATGCAAAGTCATGAAGCCAATAAATTTCAGTTTAATCATATGGGTACAAAATTGGAATTAAAATCATGTAATATTTTAAGCAAAGTGCAAGTTTATGTTTGCCTTGACGGATGTAGTAGTACCATTTTAAATTTTTATACAGAAACTTTTGGATATGTTTTATATATTATTTACACTGACAGAACTTGCCAAATTCTTCCATATAAAATGTACTACATGTAGTAGTGATATCACTTCACTTTTTAAACTGAATACGAGTGTCATGGCCCGCAGGGTACCAAGTGACTTCTTTCTTCATCTTCTCTACTTTTTGCTCCTTCTTTCCCTTCTAATAGCAAAATACCATGGGCCGTGTTAGGGTTAAACCAACTCGGTGTTTTTCCTCACCTAGGCTATTGTACAGGGTCTTTAAAAATTGAATGGACCTCAAAATGGTTCTTTCTGGCCTATACAGAACCTTTTGGGGTGTTTGCAGGTTATACATGTACAAGCCCAGCACTAATTTTATTGCACATTTGTATAATCAGCTTTAATTATTTCTTTTTCCAATTCACAGATTTCCCACATAAAATAAATCTTGTTTCATTGATCATTAGACCAACAATTTCCTCCCATACAGGACACAGTGCTCACCTTTTTCTTACCCACAGGAAATGGTTTGACATCACCATTGTCAATGCTGAGTCAATTGGGCATTAATAAATATTACATAAGGAGATTGTTTTTACAGAATCTTTAGGCCTATTATATAAATCCTTGGAATCTCTGATTGCAATCCTGGTTTTTTTACCAATATCGGATTGTATCGGATATCAGCCGATATTACAACATCGATATCGGATCGGTAGACAAATGCCATATATCGGTTGAGCCCTGACCAGATCTGATCCAATCAGGCTAAAGTCGGCAATAATGAAACTTTTATACAAACAGTGAGGAGAAAAAACAATAAAAGATAAGAAAATATATAGAACTGGTTCATTATATTGCAACCACGTATTTTGGGATTCAACATCATACTGAGCAAGTTAGTAATGTAGTAACTCAATGTTCAAAATTTCCGACTTTGGCCTAAGCGGACCAGATAACAGGCCCTACATGTATATAAATGTTGGTTGGTCAAATATTACATGCACCGTGATGAAGACATGTGCACTCAAGTGGCCAAGTTTTAGATTCCACTAGGACATTTGCGCACGAAGCGCACGAACAAATTCAATTTTAGACTATTTTAGCTCAAAGTGAAGCTGAAATTTGCTATAAACGCTGGGCCAGTGTAATTTTTGTACCCTATTTTGGTCCAAAACATGGTGTTTTTTGGCTAAAATGGAAGATGCACACTGCACAAGGCAATTTTGGGGCCATCAAAATAGACCCCCTATGGTAAATCTGGCCCTGCACAGGGGGGTTGTATTGTTTCATCCAATATAAAAATATGTATGAGCAACCATAAAGAAATGACGGGGGGTGAGGCCCACCATATTTAGTATCTAGAGTAAAATCCATGATTTTCATTTTGCTATTAATTGCAAGAGATATTAATAAACAACTTTTTAGTTGGTATATATACACTCTAAATTTCAAGGATTTAAAATAAATCCCAAGGGACTGTGATTAGGGACCAATCAAGTGTTAGATTTAAAATTAAATCTTTAAGATTTAAAATTAAATCTTTTAGATTTAAAATTCAAATCTATAAGATTTATTTTAAATCTAAAATTGATTGGTCCCTAACTACAGTCTTAAGGATTTATTTTTAAATCCTTGTAATTTAGAGTGTATATACATGTAGAGCCTAAAGGTTGACATGTGGGTTGAAATAGTCATTTCCTTTTTTATGAGGAGGTCCACAGCTATACATTGTTACTAAATACATTGTATAACAGTAGGCCTATACATGACTCGGTAAGACCAGGGTTAAGGAGAATAGAACCTTTACTTCATACATGTATACTGTGACTTGACAGCCAATGATTTTCTCTCCTACAGGATGTCCTACTTTCTCTTTTACACATTACATCATACAGGAACTGGGTGTAGATCACCAAGTCAATGCTTCAATGCAAGCATTGCTCACAGAATACAAGATTTTCATTAAATTCATTAGAATTAATATAGGTTCCTAGTACCAGTACTACTCATTATAATTAATAGGACCTATTAGTAATTCAAGTTTGTTTATTTTATTTGCATTTGTAGCACCTCATTCTTTTTTCTAAGCTTTTATGTAGGCCCTACAGAAATTTGTATACATAGACCTTTTCAAGTTTCATGTCTAGGCAAAATGGGGGGGGGGACAGAGAGCCTCATCATCTGAAAAATATTTTAGGTAAAATTTGAAAGGAAAACCATGAAATTTCTTTAAAATTACATGTAGCCGTTTTTGGGTGCTTGATCTTGGACAACATTCTTACATGTAGTATTGTAAATGCAGCCTTGTCTTGTACGTACATGTATGCCACGAAAAAAGGTCCTGTTATTCTAAGTGACTCAGGAGGGTGCCAATAAATGCAGCACCCAGAGAACATAGTTGTGTACAAATTGATGCACAATGCAGATTTACCAAAATTCCTTTCAATTTTGATTTCATATATATATTCTTTTATAGTAATTTATTATTTTAGTTCTAGGGGAAACTGAATACCAGTATCTCAGCAAAATCCGCCTACATGTAGCTGCAGATGTATCTGCTGACTGAGGGAGGTACTCTCTGCGTGTCCAGGATCTGTTCCTGCGGGGGCTCAGAGAAGGGATTTCAGAGTTATGGGAGGGGGGGGGGGGCTTAATGGCTAAAATCGCCAAAAACGGCTGATTTTTCATGATTTTTAACAAAGTGCAGGAAGAAACCTCAGCCACCAAAGCCCCCCCCCCCGGACACACCACTGTACTCAAAATTGGTTTGGGTAGGGATATACCTCAAGATTCTGTAGTTATACCAATTTTCCAAGAAAATGTCACCCATTTTTATACCCGAGCACCAGATTTTTGGTATAAATTGTATAAAACACAATTTTGTGAAATGCTCACAAAGTTTAAAAAGAACAAAAGAGGAAATTGGGCTCTATGCCCATGCATGGACAGGTTATGTTGTAAAAAATCCCAATTTTATACCAAAATTGACCTACATGTAGATGGTATACAGGTAGTACATAGCAGTTGCATGCCCCAAAATAAGTCCAATATATTTGTGATACATCACTGCATACAAGGTCAAATTTGTACTAAGCTCCCCCCCCTCTTACATCACAGTTCCAATATCTGTGCCTAGCTCCATCAGCTACTTCTTCATGTTCTTGCTGCTGCAGTGCTGGTAAATATCATCAAATAGCAGACCTTGTCAAATGTGTATCAGAGAAGGCTTATCATCTATAAACATGATAAATGCCATCACCTAAATGAAACCATACATTATAATAACTTGTCTCTTGGGTGGTTCAGTTGGGGCCCTCAGGTTTTGTAAGGAGAGCCATATTTATTAATTTTCCAAGAAAACTGCCAGACCATAGATAGTGAAGGAGCCCTGTCTATGGCCAGACCCATCTCATATCTGAGATCCAGATTCCAAAATTTAACTCACTTTCGCAAATAGTTTGCAAAATTTCAAATGTTTGTATTGAGGCGATGAGAAAACTATGAGCTTTCTCCTGATATCTAAATTCTCAGTTTTGATGAGGAAACATGGGGGACAAAATTGTTGATCAAGTCACACGCTGTTAAACTTCAAACGATGAAAAAGGTAAAGATGTGTAGGCCTATTGTTTTTACATCTCATGTGTGTTATACCATGAAGCCCAGGCTTCTTCATTTATCCCAACTTATCACAGATCTCCAACATGAATCTAGGCCTTTATTTTCAAGGGCTGTGTCTGAAATGCGATTCCCAGTGCTACAATGTAGGCCCTACATCATAGGGCCTACATGTAGTGGGATATAGTTAGACCCTCCCTGGCAATTATGGGGATGTGCAATAATTATGAGCCCCAGAGGGGGGATTTCCAATTTCCAAATGGTGTGCCAAAAATGGCTTGGCCACCTCTCAGCCTGCCAAAAATTGATTGCCCCCCTCCCCCCACTCGGCCTGCCAAAAATCTTTGCCCCCCTTTGCACATGTCAAATATTTAGGTTCCAAATTTGCAAACTAGATACATTGTATGATGCGAGCGTAGCGAGCATGAGAAGCAGGACATTTTGCATATTATTTGAATGTTTCTCTACTGTTTTCCTATTAAGCCTTACGAGTGTGTTATTTAAATAGTGCTCCGTAAATGTGTGCCAAAAATTTCATGCCCTCTCTTTCAGCTGGCCAAAAATTGCCATCCCCTCTTGGTTGGCCGGCCAAAAAATCTCCCCCCCCCCCTAATTTTACCCTCCCAGGGCTCATAATTATTGCACAGCCCAAACCAATTGCACTCCAGTGGCCATGGCTGGAAAGGAACTGAGCCAATTCTATAGTCTGGACATCACTTGCCAACATCATAAAATGACTGATCTGTCAAATAACACATTTTACCATGTTTATAGTCATTTTTATGACACATCACTAGTTACTAAATTGACTGAGGATTGATACATTTATGACATTTGATGATTATAATCATTATATCAGGCCACTGATTTTGACACATTGACCATGACCATCTGTCATACACCAAATGGTGAACCATGTTCAGAATGCCCTTTTGTTTAAAAAAAAAGGCCTCCTAAATAGTAAAAATACAGGGCTCAATATAGCTAGTTACACCTATTTTTCTTATTTTTCAATAAAAAATAAAAAGCCCCCCTCATCCTTTTTCTTCAAAACCAGGACGAGAAAGATGTTTTTATTTTTACTTGGCCTAATAATTTTACCATCACCATCACATAAAGGCGCTGGAACTGACAATAGCGATATTAACACAGAATAGCAACACTGACTGCTAATATGCAATTATCAATGTGAGGCTTTGAAATTAGCGCAATTATGATAAGAATTTGTTGAAATTAGCGCAATTATCAACCATCTTTTGAAATTAGCGCAATTATGAATTAAACGTTGCAATTATGAAACTTTCAAAATGCTCCATGAAAATAGCGCAATTATGATAATAACTTTTCCAAATTAGCGCAATTATCAACCCCATTTTGAAATTAGCGCAATTTTGAACTAAACATTGCAATTATGAATCTTTCACAATGCTCAATGAAAAAAGCGCAATTATGACAAGAACTTGTTGAAATTAGCGCAATTATCAACTGCATTTTGAAATTAGCGCAATTATGAACTCAACGTTGCAATTATGATGAAAATAGTTCAATTATGATAATAACTTGTTCAAATTAGTGAAATTAGCGCAATTTTGAACTAAACATTGCAATTATGAATCTTTCACAATGCTCAATGAAAATAGCGCAATTATGACAAGAACTTGTTGAAATTAGCGCAATTATCAATTATGATGAAAATAGTGCAATTATGATAATAACTTGTTCAAATTAGCGGAATTATCAACCCCATTTTGAATTAGCGCAATTATGAACTCAACGTTGCAATTATGATGAAAATAGTGCAATTATGATAATAACTTGTTCAAATTAGCGCAATTATCAACCCCATTTTGAAATTAGCGCAATTATGAAGTCAACATTGCAATTATGAAACTTTCACAAAATGCAAGTGATAATTGCTATTCGCTATTTTCACCAAAATTATGCAATTTTTTGCTAAATTGCGCAATTTTCAGATTTTCACTTTACCTCTTCATTGAAGTGATAATTGCGCTATTCCGCTATTTTCAACCAAATTGCGCAATTTTCAGATGTTCACTTTACCTCTTCATTGATGTGATAATTGCGCTATTCCGCTATTTTCAACAAAATTAGCAATTTTAGCTAAATTGCGCAATTTTCAAATTTTCACTTTACCTCTTCATTGAAGCGATAATTGCGCTATTCCGCTATTTTCAACAAAATTAGCAATTTTAGCGCTAAATTGCGCAATTTTCAAATTTCCAGATTTTCACTTTACCTCTTCATTCAAGTGATAATTGCGCTATTCCGCTATTTTCAAAAATTGCGCAATTTTAAGCTAAATTGCGCATATGCTCCAAGTGGGACCAGAACGGAAGAACCCCGCAGGGCAAGAAAGAAACTGTGAACTGCTAACTTTTTTAATAACATGCACGCAGCAGCCCAAACGTTTCAAGAACCTGCTCCAAGTGGGACCACAACGGAAGAGCCCCGCAGGGCAAGTAAGGAAGTGTGAACTGTTAGGTCTGATGTGTTAGGTCTTTCTTAAGAAATTGATGTTTATGCAGTTTAAGTGCGAACTGTTATTGAGAAATTTTGAGAATTTAACTTTACCTCTTCATTCTACTGTTCAGCGTTTACGCATACGCAGCAGCCCAAACGTTTGAGAACATACTCCCAGTGGGACCAGAACGGAAGAGCCCCGCAGGGTAAGAAAGAAACTGAACTGCTCATTTCTTTAATAACATACACGCAGCAGCGGAAACGTTTTGAGAACGTGCTCCAAGTGGGACCAAAACGGAAGAGCCCCGCAGGGCAAGTAAGAAAGTGTCAACTCTTAGGTCTGACGTGTTAGGTCTGATGGTTACGCATTTCCTTCACATCTGGGGATTCTACGGCCAAAATGTGTTTCTATTTGCTCCAAGTGGGACCAGAACGGAAGGGCCCCGAAGAGCAAGAAATGAACTGTGAACTGCTAATTTTGTTCATAACATACACGCAGCAGCCCAAACGTTTCGAGAACATGCTCCAAGTGGGACCAGAACGGAAGAACCCCGCAGGGCAAGAAAGAAACTGAACTGCTAATTTTTTGAATAACATGCACGCAGCAGCCCAAACGTTTAGAGAACATGCTCCCAGTGGGACCACAGCGGAAGAGCCCATGCAAGGGCAAGTAAGGAAGTGTGAACTGTTAGGTCTGATGTGTTAGGTCTTTACATACACGCAGCAGCCCAAACGTTTGAGAACATGCTCCAAGTGGGACCAGAACGGAAGAACCCAGAGGGCAAGAAAGAAACTGTGAACTGCTAATTTTTTAATAACATGCACGCAGCAGCCCAAACGTTTCGAGAACATGCTCCAAGTGGGACCACAACGGAAGAGCCCCGCAGGGCAAGTAAGGAAGTGTGAACTGTTCCAATTTTGCGCTAAATTGTGCAATTTTCAAATTTCCAGATTTTCACTTTACCTCTTCATTCAAGTGATAATTGCGCTATTCCGCTATTTTCAAAAATTGCGCAATTTTAAGCTAAATTATAATATGCTCCAAGTGGGACCAGAACGGAAGAACCCGCAGGGCAAGAAAGAAACAATACCACTCATTTGCCTTGTCTTTGGTAATTATTCCGTTTAATCCATGACTTGGAGCATGTTCCGTTTAGGTCCCACTTGCAGCATGTTCTCGAAACTTTTGGGCTGCTGCGTGTATGTTATTTCAAAATTAGTTCACTGGGAAATCAAGTCAATTTCCCTGGTCATAAATACAACTTTTGCATGTTTTGTATCCAATATATAATCATCATCATGGACAGGTAACAAGCGGCACTGTGCAGTACCGCTCTGCTATTCAAATGCGTGGTGCATCGGTTACGTGTATTTTAAATGTCAACCTGCCGAAAATAATCTAGGTAACCTAGGCAAACCTTAGTTAACACATTTACTAGTCAAAGAAATCGCCGAGACCGGGACACCAACAAAATGCATATTGACATAAAAAAAAAAATTTTTTCGAGAATAGGTGGGTGAAGAAAACCTACATAAATATGTTTTCTATACTTCACTTGACCCAAATATATGATTTTTTATGGTGATAATCAAGTCGCACATGGAATTTTTAGAGGGATTTTGATAGCAGTTCCATTAAAAAAAGCTGCCATCGCCATGAGACTAAGATCTAGAAACACCCCGAAATGCCGTTTTGGGGAATTTTGCTAGCTGAATCTTTTTGATGAAAGTCAATCTTTGACAAGATGTAACTTTGCTACGGAAAGTGCTATGAAAAAAGGTTTTCAGTTTTGGCTTAGTTTACTCAAGGGCTTTAATTTGATATATAAAATGATGCAGTTTGATGGCAAATTTGAATTCACCTAGGATACCTAAATAATCATCGTATAGATCGATCCCTGTACTAAAGTCTAAGACAGTGTCGCACCCACCTGGCTTAATATTAACATTTGCGACACTCGATATTCCACTCTCTTTATCCTAATTATATTGAAATAACACACACTTGCGATATCGTTTAACAGTCTACCTTCAGACAGATCATCACACTTTTCATGCAAATGGATGCGACTATACAAATCGCGACATGTTTGTCTTCTATGGAAGGGGCCATTAATTCTTATTCCTTTTTTTTAGGAGCACCATCTGATTAACGCCAATGCAGCAGTGGTCGGACGCGATAATCTACCATTTACTTGTTCGCGAAATTTGGTTGACGGGTATTGGCGCCTACTTTCTTAACGTTTTGCTTACAGTATATCTTTATTTATAGCCTCTGGTGTTTCATTAAATCATGATATCGGAAGTAGGTCAACCAGGGGGTCTGAAATTTTGGCAAGACAAATAGGGGCATCATAAATCTTGTATGACCCAAACGTTCCTATTTTGATGTTAAGTCTTTTGGAAAGGGGGGCCACCAGGGGGCCCCTCATATTGTGGGAAGAATAATAGGGGGGGGGCATAAAAATTGTGATTGACACACAAAATAAACACACTACCTGTGGTAATCCTTCGAATTTTTATATTTTGGTCATCCACAATTTTATGCCAAACCCCCCCCCCCATTGTCTGCCCAACGTTTTGTTTGTTTGTTTGTTTGTTTGTTTTTCGGGGGGGATGCAGCAGTGGTCGGACGCGATAATCTACCATTTACTTGTTCGCGAAATTTGGTTGACGGGTATTGGCGCCTACTTTCTTAACGTTTTGCTTACAGTATATCTTTATTTATAGCCTACGGGTGTTTCATTAAATCATGATATCGGAAGTAGGTCAACCAGGGGGTCTGAAATTTTGGCAAGACAAATAGGGGCATCATAAATCTTGTATGACCCAAACGTTCCTATTTTGATGTTAAGTCTTTTGGAAAGGGGGGCCACCAGGGGGCCCCTCATATTGTGGGAAGAATAATAGGGGGGGGGCATAAAAATTGTGATTGACACACAAAATAAACACACTACCTGTGGTAATCCTTCGAATTTTTATATTTTGGTCATCCACAATTTTATGCCAACCCCCCCCCCCCCTATTGTCTGCCCAACGTTTTGTTTGTTTGTTTGTTTGGTTTTTTTTGGGGGGGGGGTGGTCACATGGTATTGGCGTGATTCTCAACCTCCCCCCCCCCCCCCCCGCCCCTTTAACCAAAGAAGGCGAAAGGTGTATCGTTGGGTTCATAGAAATTGTGAATGAAAAGTCATAACATTACCACATATAGGCTAGTGTGTTTATTATACTCAGTAAATAAACACACTATGTGTGGTAATCCTTTCAATTCTGACATCCACAATGTTATGCCCCCCCCATTCCCTTTGCCAAAATATATATATATCTACCCCCCGCCCAAACGGTAGGTCTACTTCTACATTTGGGGTTTAATTCCTTTTTCGATGTTAAGTGTTTCGGAAAGGGGTCCACCAGGGCCCTCATATTGTGGGAAGAATAATAGGGCGGGGCATAAAAATTGTGAATGACCAAAATGTAGCAATTCATAACATTACCACAAATAGGCTAGTGTGTTAATTATACTCAGGAAATAAACACACTTATCTGTGGTAATCCTTTGAATTTTGACATTTTGCTCATCCACAATTGTATGCCGTCCCCCATTTTCCTTGTCCAAATATATACCTCCCCCCACAAGGACCCCCCCCACCCCTCCGCAAAAAATGGCCTAAACGTGTTGTGGTGGTGGTGACCATAAGTTCTTTGTACCAAAAATGGGGGGGGGGGGTTCACATGTTTTTGGCGTGTATACTTTTTAGACATCTGGGGATCACTATATGTTTACAATTATGTTCAGGTGGGGGGGGGGGGGTCACATGTTACTGGCGTGTATACTTTTTAGACATTTGGGGTCACTATATGTTTACCATTATGTTCAGGTGGTACGACACCCCTTGATAAAGTTTGTTACTGATTTTGCATTTTTATCAACAATAAGTACACACTGGTAACAAAACTTATGTAGATTATAGGGGCAAGGAATCCAATTACTTTACTGACATTTCAGTGATTCAAGACAAGTGGTTTATCATATTTTTATGAAATGAGGTACACTATATAGCGGTAGGCCTACCTTTTTCTGACCATAAATAACGCATCGCTTGTCTTGAGTCACTGAAATTCCAGTGTAGTATCAACTGGATTTCTTCACTTCCAAAGTTGAGTGCCCCCCCCCGGGAAATAATACACGTTTATTCGACTAAAATTCGTTCTGTGAACCATAATAATAACTCCTTTGAGTCATAAGGCTATACATCAAAATAAAAAACAGCCCCTAAATATACCACCCAATGTCAAACAACCACCAAGTAATGCTAAAAAATCATCAAAGTATATAAAACAAGGGGCACACAAAATAAGCAATAAGCAAAATCCTGTCCAAAACTTGCAATGTTCAATCTTGGCATTCCAACAGTTCTAATTTCTCATGCAGCCTGTCAAAAACTTGGAATTGTCAGAATTCTAGAATTACGACAGCGCCCACTGTCCGTAATCCTGGAATTCTGACAGTTCCAAATTTTTGACAAGCTGCGTCAGAAATATGGAACTGTCAGAATTCTTGCATTTCGACAAAGAGCGCTGTCAAAATCTTAATAAAATGGTAAGAAATTACCTCCGTGCTGTTTGTGTAAATAGTGCCCGTAGAGATGCTGAAGTTCATGATGAATGAACTTTATGACCTCTACACTGATCCCAACGTTAGCGGCTGTGCAATAATTTTGAGCCCCCTCTCCGGGCCCCCCAAAAAAACTTGCCCCCTCTCTGGACCGCCAAAAATTCTTTTGCCCCCCTTAAACATGTCAAATTTTGGGATCCCAATTTGCAAACCTTAAATGGTCTAGATGTATGTTGCGGCGCGCAGCGAGGGACAATTGCATATTTAAAAGTTTCCGTTACAACAAGGCTTTTTAGAGCGTTTTATTAAAAAGGCACTTCATGAATGTGTGCCAAAAATCGCTTGCCCCCGCCCCTCACGGCTTGCCAAAAATTGCTTGCCCCCCTTTGTGGGTCGCCTAAAATTTCTTGCCCCCCCCCCCAAATTTTACCCTCCCCAGGGCTCATAGATATTGCACAGCCCCTTACAAATTTATTCCAAATTTTTGAAACCCGTCCAAATTATAGAATTTCCACATTCCAGAGATCCACACACCAAGAAACAGTAGGCCTACAAAAGCACTGAATAAGGTCTATGCACATTTTCACCCCCCCCCCCCTTGCAATAAATCAAGATCAAGACTATTTGGGCCTACTGCTACAATTTGGGAACACTTTATGCATGTGCCGGAGGGGAGGGGGCCCCGGGCGACATAACCATATCCAGCAAGGGGAAGGAAGGAATTAGAAACACGGTAGCAAACCAAATGACGACAGTAAGATAGACTTCTTTACATGCCTTTGGCAACTCCCCCGGGAGAGGAACCCTGTCACAATTATTGCACAGCCCTTCAACACTGAAACCAAACCAAAAGGCAATAGGGCCTATAGTTTATTTCCATTGCATATAAATTGTACACACACACATTGAAAAAATTTGTACATGACCAAAAATAGGCCTACACACCAAATAACCGCGTAAATATTCATCAACGACTTTGCAATGGAACAAAATGGAACGCCATTTACCAATTTTAGCCCTCCCACCACGCCGACGGCCTCATCATTATTGCAGACCACGACGACGGCTTATCCGAAAAAAAGACTACAACATAAACTATAAAACACGACAAAACACACATGTCATGTCCAGCATCGTCTGTTATTATTAAATAAACATAGCGCCCCCACTCTACAAAATGGTGACAGTCCCGTTTAATCACATGAGTCATCACATGATCGTAAACAAACAATCATGATAATCGGAACCTTTCACATACAGCTCCACGATGAGTAAACAAACAAAAACATACAAGAATGTAACGGAAGCCTAATGTATTCAAACCAGGTAACTTCGTTTGTTTTCATTGACAATGCAGTTAATAACACACATTCCTTACTGTTACCCTTACAAGTGCCTATCACGCGAATCAAAAGATAGCCTGTCTTATTAATATTATAATGCACTTTCAGTTTCCCACACGTTCGAATGGGAATTGCATTGCGAACTTTCCCAATGTTTGGTAACCGTATTTCCTGCAATAATGTGACAACTTAACGTGGAAAGTTCTATTCTATATTGTTTGGCAATATTGTATTTTGTCAATACAATAGTATGTTTAAACTTGTAACTTTGTGTTTTTGATCGGAAAGATCGGATATTTTTATTGCCGATTCAAATTCTGGACCATCGCAAGGGTGCATACTGTTACGCTAATGTTTACGCATTTCGATTCCGCTTCGTGTTAGGTCAGACAGATACGCATTTTCGACTTTTGAAAATAGCGGAATAGCGCTATTATCACTTGAGTGGTGGGGTAAAGTGAAAATTGCAAAATTAAGCAATTTTGTCTAAAGGCCATTTTGAAAATAGCGAAATAGCGCTATTATCACTTGAGTGGTGGGGTAAAGTGAAAATTGCAAAATTGCGCAATTTTGTCTAAAGGCCATTTTTGAAAATAGCGAAATAGCGCTATTATCACTTGAGTGGTGGGGTAAAGTGAAAATTGCAAAATTGGGCAATTTTGGCTAAAAGCCCTTTTTGGAAAATAGCGAAATAGCGCTATTATCACTTGAGTGGTGATGTAAAGTGAAAATTGCAAAATTGCTAATTTTGTCTAAAGGCCATTTTGAAAATAGCGAAATAGCGCTATTATCACTTGAGTGGTGGGGTAAAGTGAAAATTGCAAATTAGCAATTTTGTCTAAAGGCCATTTTGAAAATAGCGAAATAGCGCTATTATCACTTGAGTGGTGGGGTAAAGTGAAAATTGCAAAATTGCGCAATTTTGTCTAAAGGCCATTTTGAAAATAGCGAAATAGCGCTATTATCACTTGAGTGGTGATGTAAAGTGAAAATTGCAAAATTGCGCCATTTTGTCTAAAGGCCATTTTTGAAAATAGCGAAATAGCGCTATTATCACTTGAGTGGTGATGTAAAGTGAAAATTGCAAAAATTGCGCAATTTTGTCTAAAGGCCATTTTGAAAATAGCGAAATAGCTATTATCACTTGAGTGGTGGGGTAAAGTGAAAATTGCAAAATTAGCAATTTTGTCTAAAGGCCATTTTTGAAAATAGCGAAATAGCGCTATTATCACTTGAGTGGTGATGTAAAGTGAAAATTGCAAAATTGCGCAATTTTGTCTAGAAATAGCGCTATTATCACTTGAGTGGTGATGTAAAGTGGAAATTGCAAAATTAGCAATTTTGTTTAAAGGCCATTTTTGAAAATAGCGAAATAGCGCTATTGTCACTTGAGTGGTGATGTAAAGTGAAAATTGCAAAATTGCGCAATCTTGTCTAAAGGCCATTTTTGAAAATAGCGAAATAGCGCTATTATCACTTGAGTGGTGGGGTAAAGTGAAAATTGCAAAATTGCGCAATTTTGTCTAAAGGCCATTTTGAAAATAGCGAAATAGCGCTATTATCACTTGAGTGGTGATGTAAAGTGAAAATTGCAAAATTAGCAATTTTGTCTAGAAATAAGCGCTATTATGACTTGAGTGGTGATGTAAAGTGAAAATTGCAAAATTGCGCAATTTTGTCTAAAGGCCATTTTGAAAATAGCGAAATAGCGCTATTATCACTTGAGTGGTGGGGTAAAGTGAAAATTGCAAAATTAACGCAAATTTTGTCTAAAGGCCATTTTGAAAATAAGCGAAATAGCGCTATTATCACTTGAGTGGTGGGGTAAAGTGAAAATTGCAAAATTACGCAATCTTGTCTAAAGGCCATTTTTGAAAATAGCGAAATAGCGCTATTATCACTTGAGTGGTGATGTAAAGTGAAAATTGCAAAATTGCGCAATCTTGTCTAAAGGCCATTTTGAAAATAGCGAAATAAGCGCTATTATCACTTGAGTGGTGGGGTAAAGTGAAAATTGCAAAATTGCGCAATTTTGTCTAAAGGCCATTTTGAAAATAGCAAAATAGCGCTATTATCACTTGAGTGGTGGGGTAAAGTGAAAATTGCAAAATTGCGCAATTTTGTCTAAAGGCCATTTTGAAAATAGCGAAATAGCGCTATTATCACTTGAGTGGTGATGTAAAGTGAAAATTGCAAAATTAGCAATTTTTCTAGAAATAGCGCTATTATCACTTGAGTGGTGATGTAAAGTGAAAATTGCAAAATTGCGCAATTTTGTCTAAAGGCCATTTTGAAAATAGCGAAATAGCGCTATTATCACTTGAGTGGTGGGGTAAAGTGAAAATTGCAAAATTGCAATTTTGTCTAAAGGCCATTTTTTGAAAATAGCGAAATAGCGCTATTATCACTTGAGTGGTGGGGTAAAGTGAAAATTGCAAAATTGCGTAATTTTGTCTAAAGGCCATTTTTGAAAATAGCGAAATAGCGCTATTATCACTTGAGTGGTGATGTAAAGTGAAAATTGCAAAATTGCGCAATTTTGTCTAAAGGCCATTTTCACCAAACTGATTTTCTTCTAAGTCTAAAAAATACACTGATAATAGCGAAATTAGCACTTTTTGATAATAGCAGTGCTATTATCGCAATTATGTGTAGAAGCGAATGACAAAATAGCGCAATTAGCCTAGTATAAAAAAGCGCTAATATCGCTATTATCAGTTATAGCGCCTTTCTCCACCATCATGATCATTGATCAATCGCTCAGGTAAATGTGGAAACTGACATGACATGAAAATATAAAATACAAAGTAAAAAGCATTCAATATAAAAACTTACAAATTTTCAGCAGATCCTTGATGTTGAAGCACTGAATATCCAAATAAACCCTTGGTATAATCAATCCCAAAACCTTGATCTGCTGTTGGTGCTCTATATATCAGTGGTCCGTTGGTGTCAATATTGCATCCAAATACATTGATGACATTAGCAGAAAATAATACCCACATAAAAATTGTCAACATAGTACAACGTGGTGAAACTTTATATTGTGACATGGTTGCTGCTGCTGTGAACGTCCTACTACAAAATCCACCGTGTTTGTGTGACAGTTTATAGGATCCCGACTTATCTTGAATATGACATTCCATAGTTATGACACTGGCACTTTAGTAGTGAGTTAGCAATGTGACTTACAATAAATAAACATGCACAACGACGTGCTTTTCCGCGTCCCTAGAGTACCGTATGAGCAATGGTACCACTCACTGCACCGTTTATCACCGGGTCACCGCGGTCCACTCAATGGCACTCCACGCCCACGGACGACAAACCCCACAAAATACTCGTGCGTGGAAAAAGAGCTAGTAAAATTGTGGCAGACCAAGTTTACTTTAAAATATTGATGTTTTTCTGAGTAAAAGTGTGAGCAAAGATGAATGTCAAATAAAGAAGTGTGTCATCCATCCAGTCAGTTGTAGCCTCAAGTAAACTTCATCCACCACGCATCAACATCACCAACAGATACATACATGTGAAAATGCAACAAGTGTTGACCAGCAATCATGAAAGTTTCTTCTCTATTTTGTAGATCGATATCAGTGCTATGCCTACTCAGCGAATGATATCATGCTACCAGAGCATCTCAATATCATGAATATTATCGTAAATATAGTTCCAAAGTTCAGCTGGTGAATGCAATGATTTTTTTATGAAAACTTGACCGTCAGTCTGCTGTCTGGTTGTGCTGCAGTGTATTTCCGGGTTTACACACCACCATGCACCATCTCCGGTCGCGAAGATTCCTGCCCTCTGACGATCTACCTGTATTGGTTTACCTACCAATACGCTCTGACACACTCGTGACCTTCACAAGTAAATAGGTATTGTATTTCACAATAGACTCACAATGAAAATCTATTTTGGTGTCTGCGTACTACAGGCTGCGTACCTTGTATGGACATGTACGTAAATAAATAAATAAATAAATAAATAAATAAAAAAAAAAAATAATAAAAAATAAAATAAAATAAATAGGCCTAAATAAATAAACAAATAAATAAATTAATAAATTAATAAATAAATAAATAAATAAATAAATAAATAAATAAAATGTCTTGCTTTGCTCTCAACTCAAGTGGGAAAAATATAATCATAAAGTTGGGTTGGTCGCTATAATAACAAGAATTTGTCTTTAAAAAGACAAGTTCACGGATCAAGTGTATAGTACATGTACTTTGATCTAACATTTAATATTCATATCTAACCTACTCTGCACTTATTCGACAATAAATTAAGTGATATGAGGCTTAATAATGATACCTGCGTCTTGACTCTGGAAAACAATATTTTTTTTAAAACTCATTTTGCATTTAGTTTTTTAAGCCACCTCGGGAGCCACCTACAGGATCTCATTTTGCATTTAGGTTTTTATTGCGTTGCAAAGTAGCAACACTTTCTTTATATATGGCACAATTCGTGCCTGGAAAAGGCTATCCCCTCTTACAACCTATCAACAGGTCTGATTTCTGTAATGAGGTGTCACCAGGTTTGCAAGAGATAATAATACCAAATATAAAGACCATGAAATTCACCACATCACGACCAAGCTCACATTGGGTGCCCATTCCTTTTTTAAAGGTGAACCTCATTGAAAATAAAGTTATACATCAATGGAAAGCTTATGATGTCAGGATACTAAAAACTATTTTTTCCGATTTTTTTGATGGCCAATAAAGCTGAAAAATTAAAAAACGAATGAATTTTTGGTCTTTTTTAAGGCGCCCAAAAAGCACCCAAATCAATCGTCTATACTCATTGCTAGCTTTTGTCAGGGTCAGGGTGAATATTATACAGGTTTATACACATGGGTTATTACAAGAGTCAATAAACATTCAATTAACTATAGATAATGGACTTAGTTTTGTGCAATGTAGTTATATTGAACTTTATCTGAAGTAAATAACATGCTACACAGTTTTCTATACAGAATGATGAGGCCTGACCTCGACCTGCTAGTTTTGATTAACCAATCAGTTATGTGTATTGTCAGCATGTGATGGCTATAAGCCAATTACAAACATGTTTCTAAATAAAAATTCCTTTAAAAGGAATAGGGCGGGCAAATGAAAAATTGTCAAGAGAAATGAAAGACTATGATGAGTAAGTTTTCACAATTAAAAACAGGGAAAATATGACACAACATCGATTTCCAATGGGGAATAACACAAAACGTATAAACAAAGTTAAAAGAGTTTTTAACTTTATACGTTTATACGTTTGTTATTCCCCCATTGGAGGTTGTGTCATATTTTCCCTGATTTTAATCTTATCTATTGCTTATCCTTTATTCTCTGCTGGTCAGTTGGATCAGATTTTCCCTGTTTTTATATTAACCCTTCACATCATAACAGAAGACGTTTTATGTTAACATTTTATATAAAACATTGTTATAAAACTTTTGTAGATAATAGTTATTTAAAACATTTTCGTAGTCATACTATAGAGGGTTTTTTTATCATCAGATAGAAATACTTTTGCTCATCTCCTCTGGTGAGACAACAGGGCTGGGGTATCTTTCCATATCAAAGTTTAAACATCTGTCATATCAATTTCCTCAATATGTTGTTTTGATACAACTTACGAGGGGAAAACTTTGATTTTACAATATTTCGATATTATTTTTCAACTTTGTAACTTTATTATGATTAACATAACTGTATTTCAAAGCGTCAAACTATATCATTATTTTGTCCCAACAAAAATAATCCAGGGAATAAAATATTCATTCATATGTTTATTTATTTTATTCAACCTGGGCCATTTCTACTGGTGCACATGCATTCTAATAATTTGTCTATAATACCTTATACAAGCATTATCAAGCACAATTTGTCACAAGATTTGAAAAGTAAATAGCCTATGTACACACTGAACACAATGTACATACACGCTGTATTTAAGTCCATACAGAAGCTGTCAAAATGATATATATGACCTTCACGACAGTGTTGGAGGACTCGGGACTCGGACTCGGACTCGAGTCTGGACTCGAGTCCTTTTTTCAAGGACTCGGACTCGGACTTGGACTCGGAAGCTAAGGACTTGGACTCGGACTCGGACTCGGACCCCAAGGACTCGGGGACTCGGCTTCGAGTCCTCCTCGAGTCCGGCAAAATAGGGTCTTTTTAGGTCTTTTATTTTCGTTCATTGTAAACTTCTTATGCTTGATCAATCACATCACATGATTAATTTAAGTAGTTTTACATGCAAATAAATTCAGTTTGTAAATAAAAGTAGGCCTACAATCAAAAAGCAAGATTGCTTTCAGTTATAACTTTAATTGGTTAAATGGATTTTAATCATATTCGTTTGTTTTGACATGACTGCTTTGTTAGACGCAAGTCTATAATGTACATGAATAATAATAATACTCTGGGGCACTCAAGTTAAATTTTGGTAGGGGTGTGCGGCGCCGAACTTTGGGAACTATAAGAACTGATTTGGGGGCAAAATAGGGGCTTGATGAACGGAAATTTCAACATTTTTTGGAGGTCTGTGAACTAAAGTTGGGCCAAATTATAGGCTTTGGAGCTAACAAATTCAAAATATTTCCAAATTTGAGCTCAAGACCTACAATTTTCAGAGTGTTAGGCTCAATGAACTGGAGCATGATGCAAATGTGTTAAGGGACTGCCGGGAGCCTGAAAAAGGACCCCTGACTGCATCTTATGCCTCTCTAAAACACAAGCCTAATAAGTTACTGTGAGTCTGTGATTATACTCTGTTTCCAAGGTATGCTACCTAAGGGTAAAATTTTTGACCGATCGAAAGGGAGGGTGGAAGCAATTTTTGGCACTGGGGGAACAAGCAGTTTTTGGCACATATGGGGCACCTTTCAAATTAAATGCTCTAAAAAGGCTTAGAAAACAGTACGGAAACGCTTACATAATACAGATTTCCCTGCTCGCTGCGCTCGAAACATAATTATCTAAACCTTTTAAGGTTTGTAAATTGGGATCCCCCAAAAATGGCATGTGCAAAGGGTGCAAAGATTTTTGGCAGGTCGGGAGGGGGGGGGACGATTTTTGGCAGGCCGAGAAGGAATAAGCATTTTTGGCAATTTCACCCCTCCCCGGGCTCAGCATAATTATTGCACAGCCCCAAAACAATACTAGGCATGATAGGTGGGACTAGCAAATTATGTATATATTTACAAGAAAATAATATAGAACTAAAATTCTGGTTAAGTATAGGCTATACGTTGATAAAGTATTGGTGAAAACCCCGGGGCCTGAATTTGATACATAAGGACTCGGACTCGGACTCGGACTCGAACATTGAGGACTCGGACTCGGACTCGGACTCGGACATCAGAAATTGGCAGGGACTCGGACTCGGACTTGGACTCGGACACCAAGGACTCGGACTCGGATGACGAGGACTCGACTACAACACTGCTTCACGATGCTGTTAATTTAGCCCAAAGATTAGGAAAACTAGCAAAACTGGTGAACTGGTACTGTTCAAATAAAAACATCTGCAAATCTTGCTGCAATTTCCAAATAGTATTTCTGTTACTTAAATAATTATTTTTGTTATTTCTTTTAATACAAACACATTACTGCCTATGACGACTTTATCGTATTACTTACATATCAAAAGCAAGTAATAATTACAAAACTTGCCGTAAACTATCACCTCTGTGGGTGTTTGGGATATAACCGGCACGAATATTTTCTCAACACTGCGGCATGTGAAAAAGTAGGTCAATAGTCAGAGAATACAGGGCGGGTGCGGCACGCCGCACCCGCCCAAAAAGGCTAAAAAATTCCTACGCTGGATAGACTCTTGGCTAGGTTAAGTGCTCATAGTAAGTTGTCATGTTGGGCAAGATTAGATAAAGGCATACAAACTAGGGTATGAGATATTAGGAAATATTTCCTAGCTTCTTAAAGCACATGGTTGGTGGGCTATATAGATATTCAAGACACAGGGTATGTAAGGGATAAACTGTGCATATGAGATGTGGGTGCAAGTGGCATCATTTCACATATCAAAACGTTTTAGCTGTGAGAGACCCTTTGCACACTGCGACTTATTACTTCTTTCCAACACTGCTTATAGGGATCACAAGGTCAAACCCAATCTCTGTGTATGGCTCTATGCATTCTCAGATTACCATCCTTAACCTTTGGTGAAATCTCAGCATACCAACCGTGTCACTGCACGCACTGTATACAGATTGCGGAGAGACCAATATACCTGGTTCATGCAGAGGTAATATGGGGGTTTTGCTTCAGAAGTTCATATACTCCTTTTATAGTTTTTTCGCTATAAGCGAGTGAGATACTTGGCAAATCAGATTCTTTATTAGATGAGAAGCTTGGAAACATCCCAAGCTTCAATTGGATACCAGGAAGCAGGTATACAAATGGTGCCACGACGTTGTAACGTTTTGAGATAAATGGTCAAAATACATAGAAAAGCAGTAGAAAAGCTGAATAACGCGGATCTCAGGCACAGATCGGAGCATTTCTAATACATAGGCGATGGTGAATAACAATTATTTGCGAGTAAACAATATCATCTACATTGTTTTCGATGCGATTTTAAATTGCAGGACATTCTCATGATTGTTTTGGTATGAAGAAGCATGATATACGACTAATAATGTCAAAGTTGTGGGGTTAGTAATACAAATGTTTTGAGAAAATGTCTGAATTTTGTTGATGTCAGTGGACGGTTGTTAATGGAATGAAATAAGAAAATGATCAATGACGCTAGGGTACCCTAACGTTTTGATATGCTGCCGTGAAAAAAGGTTTTAATTCTACACCATCAATACACTCACATCTCATGCAGTGCTGATCTCCATGAGGTCTGCAAATGTAAATCTAAGAACACCTGCTAACGAGGATAGTTAGGATACTATAATTTTCTTTCGTATGCTGTGGAAACTATTATAGGCCTGGTATAAAACTTTTAAAGTTATATTTCCTTCAAACCATACCGGTAACTTTCGAAATGTTCACTCGTTTTCGTTCGTTGAAACGGCAAAACATGCTTTCTTTTAATCGAATAGCAGATCTTACATATAGGCCCTATTTTCGCCATAAAAAGTTCCGCAAAGTAGCCTAATGCTATAGTACTGTGTAGTCTGCAAACAAAGCCAATCTATAGCCAGGTTTTATTTATGACAAAAAAATCCCCACAAATAATGCTTCTTCCATTAGGCTGCGATCACATAGAAGTATACGGTATTCGCTATTCGCAAATTCGATCAGGCTGCGTTCACATAGGAGTACATACTTCTATGTGATCGCAGCCTTAGGGACATTTGACAATTTTGACTACTGGATATTTGATAATCAAAGTGAAAAACATTGATTTTTGTAACATTATCTGTAAAATCGTCATTCAAAAAAAAATGCGACCCTGATCTGTTTTTACGCGATTTATATTGTACTTTATCTAACATTCCCTGCAAAAATCAAGATTCCACTGTAGTTTTAAGAATTACACTCTAAATTACAAGGATTTAAAAATAAATCCTTAGGATTGTAATTAGGGACTAATCAATTTCAGATTTAAAATTAATCTTATAGAATTAAATGTCAATATTACATCCAAATACATTGATGACATTGGAAGAAACATAAATATTGTCAACATAGTACAACGTGGTGAAACTTTATATTGTGACATGATTGCTGCTGCTGTGAACGTCCTACTACAAAATCCACCGTGTTTGTGTGACAGTTTGTAGGATCCATAGTTTATGACACTGCTTTAGCACATCACAGATAGGCTATATATGAGCACATGCAGATATTTATAGTGTACTAGAGCCACATCCTGGTGATAGTCTACTGATAGACTGTAAATTAAGTTGGGGGAGGTGGACCCTTGACCTTTGACACGACTCCTGCTAAATGTTCCAAACTGTTCCTGGTGATGAGATTTGTTGAGCAGAGCAACTTAAAATTAGACTTTGACTTGACCTTTGACCTGGGATGACCTTTGCGGGTTTATACTCTCCGGGAGTCAGGGATTATTTTTCGCAAGTTACAGCCCAATTGGAACAACTTCAAATTTGACCTGATCTTTGACATCGGATGACCTTTGCGGTTTTAGACTCCCCGAGTGTTGAGGATGATCATTTTCCCCGAGTTACAGCCCAATTGGAGTAGCTTCAAATTTGACCTGACCTTTGACCTCGGATGACCTTTGCAGTTTGGTAGGGATTATTTTACCCGAGTTAAAGCCAGATCAGAGGAACTTTAAATTTGACCTGACCTTTGACCTTAGATGACCTTTGTGGTTTTATACTCCCGGAGTGTCTATCCCCGAGTTACAACCCGATTGGAGCAACTTTACAAATTGCATTATGGGTAAACAACCACTTCACATTGCATTATGGGTAGGCTTACACAACCACTTCCATACCCTTACCAACAGACAGAAATGACAAATAAACAACCACTTCACATTGCATTATGGGTAGGCTTACACAACCACTTCCATACCCTTACCAACAGACAGAAATGACAAATCTGTACCATTTGCAGACCATTCGGACAAAGTTTGAAATTAAAAAATAATGTGCAGCAATGAATTCTGGGTAGACATTACGGTGCATGCATGTGTTACTTGAACTCTTTCTCTAGTGACTGCCAGAGGTATGTTTCCACTACTACTGCAGTTGAACACAGCTGATGAATGCAACTTGACCGTCAGGAGTCTGCTGTAAGTGTAATGCACAGTGTATTTCCGGGTTTACACACCACCATGCACTATCTCCGGTCGCGAAGATTCCTGCCCCCTGACGATCTACCTGTACTGGTTTATCAATACGCTCTGACATACTCATGACCTTCACAAGTAAATAGGTATTGTATTTCACAATAGACTCACAATGAAAATCTATTTTGGTGTCTGCTTACCTTATATGGTCATTTTAACCTTACGGCGGAAACTTAGAGCAAAACTTTTTACTTTAGGTGAGTGCGCTCTAGAAACAACTTTGCCCCGACAAAAACGAGAGAAAACAAAGTCACAGCAAAACTGCAAACGGTGAGGGAGTGAAACAATAGGTTTTTTTTCTACAAAAGTCAATCTTTAAAAATTGCCTAAATTCACATAATCAATATTTCACTTAACATTTACACTTCTTCAGTGCCAATTCCATTGCGGCAAAAATAAGTGCTGATGTATTTTTTTCTGGAATAGGTACCGTAGTGAAACAATAACTTTGAAAGAGCAAATAGGGCGAGCAAATGAAAAAATGGTCAATGAATGGGTAATTAGGAGCTATTAGGTTTTAGCTATGTTTCATTTGGCAAAACAGGATAATATTTTTGAATCCAAAAAATTAGTATTTTTCTGGAATAGGGAGTAGTCTGGGCGATATTTTCATCAAAGATTCAAAATCGTTTTTTCTTCATCTATTTCCTCAACATTTATATTGCTTTGATACAACGAAAGAAAAAGCATCACTTTATAGACCAGGAGAGCATAGCGCAGGAACACAGCGCCATCATGGGCGTCGCCATATAGATAATATTTCAATAATGGTATAGGGAAATATGAGGGCAGAATCATAATTGACTGTACACATTAGGCAGCCTGACATTAGGCATAATGTTAGCCATATGGATCCGAAAACATTGCTATATGACCCGCCAATCGTTTCTCGTATTTCATTTTCAACCAAGAAAAACAAATAAGACGTACTATGACCGTTTTATATCGTTTTCATTTCAACCAAGAAAAACGAAAAACAAAGCCAACTATGATCGTTTTCCGCAGGTTTTCCGTTACACAAGTATAAAAATAGGAATAAGAATAATTCTTACTGGTCTCAGACAAGTCTAATGCATTAAGGCCTATAATAATAAAATCATGCAGGAATGTCGTGGGTTACGCATGGTAAAAATAATATTGTGTAAGATGGATATAATATTACTCATTTCAATCAAAATATTTCTGCTCATGAAGCGTGTTTGCATCGAACTTGACCCGTTATATTGAATTCAGGCGCATTTGCTATCTACCGAAGATAGCATAAAAACGCAGTGATTTATAGTGCGCTACGCACAGGCACAACGCCTATAGACGTTGATCCACAAGCCTCAGCACACTTTACAGGTGACGTGACCACAACGGCCCCACATCATTCCATAAACCATTAAACAACAATTCAGGGACTTTGCTGCTTCAAGAGCGCACACCCTAGACATTCCACAAATAACCTTCGGCGAATCGCAACCAGGATCAGCTCCCCGAGTTTTTTTTCAATTTTTCCACGAGAGCGTAACTTTAATGCATTTTGTTATTTTTTTATCTCTTGATAAGAGTTTTCCTATCTACTGAAGATAACTCAAATTGAATATATGTTGTCATACTGTCTCCTCAACGATATAGCGTATTGTTTTAGAACCGTTTAAGTGGTGCTATCTACTGAAGACAAAAAAAATCAAATGTGGCTGTCAAAATTCTTTTTTTTTTTAAAGCAAGCGGTAAATAAACATGTTTCATGTTTAAATCAATTCGACACTGCTTAACATTTTAATTTGATCTTCGGTACATGTAGCACCAGTAGGCCCAACTCGATTCTAAAATATCAATCAATCTCGCAGAGGAGACAAAAATGACAACATTGAGCTATCTTTAGTATAGATAAGAAAGAAAACACGTAAATTTAAAATTCAACCAAAAAAATAAAATAAAACAAAGTCGCAACATTCGAAAATAATCACTCCATCTCCATCCGGGGACCAAAATGTCCACATAGGCCTGGACAGTCCACAAAATAGCTTTCCTTACTTGCAAAATAGAGGTCGCGTTTTAGGCCGTAAGTCGAGTTACCTTGAACTTTGAAATATACATTTGATATCATCTTAATCAGAACATAGTTCTGCATAACATATCTAAAAATTGACTTTTTCTCAATCAGAATACTATTCATTAAAAGTTGTGTAAGACTGATATTTTGTTCATTTCAATCAAAATATTTCTGCTCATGTAGCGTGTTTGCATCGAACTTTACCCGTTATATTGAATTCATGCGCATTTGCTATCTACCGAAGATAGCATAAATTTAATACATTTTGTTATTTTTTATCTCTTGATAAGAGTTTTCTTATCTACTGAAGATAACTCAAATTTAATATAATTATGTTGTCATACTGTCTCCTCTACGCATGAAATTTTAATTTGCAAAAAGATAGCACACCAGTAACATGATTCTATAAAATACCATCGGTTTATCTCGTTCAGCAGACAAAAACGACAACCAACACACATTTACATTTAAGCTATCTGCAGTTGATAGCAAAATCACACGAATTCAACATACGCTAAATAAAACAAAACAGATAGAGAAATGTAAAAGCTTTATTTCAAAGCTTGTTCCAGCGTCATACAGTGTTCCATTCTTGAGATATTCCAATTTTAATATTCGCCATGTAAATCAATGCAGGAGCTTTATAGACAACGGGTACCAGAATCGAGCAAATTACGGCATGTCTTGCGACAATTTCTTTTTGGCATAAAGTTATGGTAAGTTCGTGTTTTTACTGTACTGAAGATTTCATAAATTATATGGATGGTTTAATTTTTGTCTCCAGTAGTGATTTCTGATTTCTACTGAAGATCAAGTTATAATATTCAAGCAGTTAAGCCTGCAGAGTGTGTGTGACATTATTTTGAAAACGAGTACGTGAACGTACATAAGTGTAGTGCGAGTATAATGCGTGGCATCAAATTCGCGTGTTGTTTTTTTACGCAATCGCTCGCGACATTCGATCTTTGTTCACAGACCACAAAATAGCTTTCCATAGACTTTACTTGCAAAATAGAGATCGCGTTTTAGGCCGTAAGTCGAGTTACCTTGAACTTTGAAATATGCATTTGATATCATCTTAATCAGAACATAATTCTGCATTACATATCTGAAAATTACTCCATATTTTCCGTTTACTTTTTGAGAAAATTAGCGCTACATTAAAAGGCCAGCTTTTCTCGTGTTTACATCCGAATGTTAACCGCGTTTTGACTTCGTGTGTTCATGCGCACATAATTGTAAACATCACTCAAATTTTCGCGTTTTCTTTTCAAATTTGTAGAGATCATATTGACAGGTTCTAGTAAAAGACGATTTTCAATACTGAAATTCTTAATATTATACCGATTTCGCACAATTTGTAGGCAAAGTTGGGACTATAGGCGTGATAAAATTTGCCTGAAACCGCTTCACAGGTGGATTTATTGGTATGAACCCTTCAGCAGATAGCAAACCATGGATGAAAATGCGTGCGCTATGCATGGAGTGCGTGAGCAACAAACTAATAATTATAGGCGAGCCCTGATGCTAATAATATTTTGTTCACAAATTGACATTTCTCAATCAGAATACTATTCATTAAATGTTGTGTAAGACTGATATTTTTTTCATTTCAATTAAAATATTTCTGCTCATGTTTGCATCGAACTTTACCCGTTATATTGAATTCATGGGCATTTGCTATCTACCGAAGATAGCATAAATTTAATGCATTTTGTTATTTTTTTTTATCTCTTGATAAGAGTTTTCTTATCTACTGAAGATAACTCAAATTGAATATATGTTGTCATACTGTCTCCTCAACGAGATAGCTCATTGTTTTGAACCGTATGAGTAATGCTATCTACTGAAGACAAAAATGTGGCTGTCAAAAATAAAATTGTTAAAAGCAAGCGGTAAATAAACATGTTTAAAGCAATTCGACACGGCTTAACATTTTAATTTGATCTTTGGTACATGTAGTACCAGTAGGCCCAACTCGATTCTAAAATATCAATCAATCTCGCAGAGGAGACAAAAATGACAACATTGAGCTATCTTCAATAGATAAGAAAGAAAACACGTAAATTTAAAATTCAACCATAATAAAATAAAACCAAGTCGCAACATTTGACATTTTAATCAGTAGATATAGCACCAGTACGCCTAATTCGATTCGAAAATATCACCTCATCTCCATCCGGGGGCCAAAATGTCCACTTAGGCCTGCATTTAGTTTGAGATATATTCAGCAGGTGAAAAAAAAACCCGCATGAATTATAAATTAAATAAAATCAAAATGTTGTAACGCTTGAAATTTTAATTTGCAAAAGATAGCACACCAGTAACATGATTCTATAAAATTACCCTCGGTTTATCTCGTTCAGCAGACAAAAACGACAACCAACATACATTTACATTTGAGCTATCTGCAGTTGATAGCAAAATCACACGAATTCAACATAACACGTAAATTTAAAATTCAACCAAAAAAATAAAAATAAAACAAAGTCCCAACATTTGACATTTTAATTAGTAGATATCCTAGCACCAGTACGCCTAATTCGATTCGAAAATATCACCTCATCTCCATCCGGGGGCCAAAATGTCCACTTAGGCCTGCATTTAGTTTGAGATATATTCAGCAGGTGAAAAAAAAACCCGCATGAATTATAAATTAAATAAAATCAAAATGTTGTAACGCTTGAAATTTTAATTTGCAAAAGATAGCACACCAGTAACATGATTCTATAAAATTACCCTCGGTTTATCTCGTTCAGCAGACAAAAACGACAACCAACATACATTTACATTTGAGCTATCTGCAGTTGATAGCAAAATCACACGAATTCAACATAACACGTAAATTTAAAATTCAACCAAAAAAATAAAAATAAAACAAAGTCCCAACATTTGACATTTTAATTAGTAGATATAGCACCAGTACGCCTAATTCGATTCGAAAATATCACCTCATCTCCATCCGGGGGCCAAAATGTCCACTTAGGCCTGCATTTAGTTTGAGATATATTCAGCAGGTGAAAAAAAACCCGCATGAATTATAAATTAAATAAAATCAAAATGTCGTAACGCTTTAAATTTTAATTTGCAAAAGATAGCACACCAGTAACATGATTCTATTATAAAATACCATCGGTTTATTTCGTTCAACAGACAAAAACGACAACCAACACACATTTAAATTTGAGCTATTTGCAGTTGATAGCAAAATCACACGAATTCAACATACACCAAATAAAACAAAACAGATAGAGAAATGTAAAGGCTTTATTTCAAAGCTTGTTCCAGCGTCATACAGTGTTCCATTCTTGAGATATTCCCATTTTAATATTCACCATGTAAATCAATGCAGGAGCTTTATAGACAACGGGTACCAGAATCGAGCAAATTACGGCAATTTCTTTTTGGCATAAAGTTATGGTAAGTTCGTGTTTTTACTGTATTGAAGATTTCATACATTAAACTGATGGTTTAATTTTTGTGATTTCTACTGAAGATCAAGTTATAATATTCAAGCAGTGAATACAGAAATGTTTAATATTATACCGATTTTGCACAATTTGTAGGCAAAGTTGGGACTATAGTCGTGATAAACGTTTGCCTGAAACCGCTTCACAGGCGGATTTAATGGTATGAACCCTTCAGCAGATAGTAAACCATGGATGAAAATGCGTTCGCTATGCATGGAGTGCGTGAGCAACAAACTAATATAGGCGAGCCCCAATGCTAATACAATTTTGTTAACAAATTGACCTTTCTCAATCAGAATACCATTCATTAAATGTTGTGTAAGACTGATATTTGTTCATTTCAATTAAAATATTTCTGCTCATGTAGCGTGTTTGCATCGAACTTTACCCGTTATATTGAATTCATGCGCATTTGCTATCTACCGATGATAACTTAACTTTAATGCATGTTGTTATTATTATCACTTGAAAAAAGATGACAACATATGCCTGCCTTTCGTTTCAGCGATATTCAGCAAATAAAAAAATAAAAAGGGTTTGGAATAAGAAGAAAATAATGTTTACATTTGCTGAATAGATATTTGAAGGTTTCTTTGTACAAATCCAAAAATTTGGGTTGATGCTACGTACCTCAATGACAGTTTCGTGCTAAGTCTCAGTACTTTCTCAAATTGACTGACCAATTCCTGGAAATCGTCGGCTGCTTGTCACTGAGGTTGGTAACATCAATCCAAATTTTTGGATTTGTACAAAGAAACCTTCAAATATCTATTTTACCGACAATCCTGATGAACTTATTTGTGGATCATTTGTTGAATAATTTTATAATTTCGAATCTGGCAATAACTGACTGCTCAATGCTCACTATCTTCTTTCGAATGACCTACAACTTATACAGCAAAACCATGAACAATGTTTTAATTGGACTAGTTTTCACCGAGAGTTTTGGTGATAGTCCGCCTAAGACCAAGTGCACAATTACGACAATTATTGTACCAGAAATGACGTTCGAAAGTGAAAAAAAAAATCACATTTTGTTCTATTATTTTAAAATCAAAAATTAGAAAAATAATTATACCACTTTGGAGACTTGAAGAAGTGAATTTGATATCAAAGCCGGACTAGATAAGACTTTTGCAAAATGATATCCTAGTCAATTTTTTGATTTGTTAATAATTATACCCTTAGTGGGGTAGCGCTTGATTCGCTTTTCCCCGATCGAGCATGTGGATACCGGGCCAGAATCTAAGCTATTGAGATATAATAAACAACACGGTAATAAATCACATTATTTCAACTACAAATCTTTTGAGCATGTTTAAGCCTACTTTATACTTTCATCAAATAATTCCTGATTTGGATTAGTAAAAAAATTAATTAATTGATTGATTAAAAAGAAATGGCATAAGTGGACATCAGTAGGTCCACTTCCTTACGTCATGTATATAAAAAAAGAACATATTATAAAAATTGGTGTTTGCTATAACCTCATTTGTTTAGCGACTTGTCATCACTGTTGCAGGATGAAAGAGCAGTGTAATTATTGTTGTTTTTAATTTACTTACTTTAAAGCGTAGTAGCAGCTGTGGGTGAATATATTTATCTATTTATTTCCGAGTACCTATATGACGGTAGCAGCTTGTCGCTTGTTGTGTTCATATAATTGATTGAGTGGGCCAACACAAAATAAAAATACACAATAACACAATTGTTTTTTTCATTTGGATTGTTAAACATAGGTCTTAGGTCTAAATAATTTCGATAATTACATAATTACTCAACCTTGTACGTTATAACTAGCAATCTGTGTTTGAAATTGTAGGTCATTCGGAAACAAATAGTGGACAATGAGCAATCAGTTATTGCCGGATTTGAAATTATAAAATTATCAAGCAAATGTCAACATTTCTTCTTATTAAGAAAGTAGGCCTACTATGTTGTGTCGAAATAAATTACCTAAAATTTGAGTTAGCATTTCCGGTAATGCGAGTTTTGCAGCGAGGTAATCCAGAGACCGTAAAACAACGTCGTGTGATGAGTAGGCTTACGTACGTCCAGGACGCAACTTCTGCAGTGAGGAATTGCGGATCATAGTGAAATGATATCGTCATTATTTTCATCTGTTGGCATATTTAGTAGTTGGTAGAACTAAGTTTCTCATCCACTGCAGGACATCTTTCAACGCATCAAGCTCTATGAGATTTCAACAAAGTACATAGATGACGAGGAAACACACATTTTGATTCTTCTGCGCGAATACAACTATACCCTAGTACGTAGTTCAATGGACAAACTAAGAGTCAGTTTGCCTATTGCGGGAATGCGGGATATTACCAATACATCGACGTTTTACAAAGAGGTAGTGCGAGACCATGAATACTGAAGCACGAGTTTTAGGAATTCTGAACATAATTAATATACTACAGTTCTGCAAAGTTGTAGTGCCAAGAAAAGGAAAGTTGCTAATCAAAGTGTTATAGTTTTGGATTACGCATAATAACACTTTCATACTTAGACATTATGAAAAGATCATCAGAGTTGGTATAATTTACATTACAAGTTATGTGGAAATTCGATAAAATGGTAGTGCAAAAAATTACATTGCTTGTCCGATAGTGTTAGGAAAGAAGAAGAAAACAAACATAGAGACCCAATTTACACTTGCGTCTTAGAGCGTTATTGTGCATCATTTAATAAAAAAGATTAAAAGATCGAACTAACTGACTTGGAAAAAAGAACAGGAAGATGAGCAGAATGTACTGGTCTATAGCCATTCTATTGTATCTTGGATATGGAAGTTGCTTTTCATTGGAAAAGCTAAGCAGGATTCCGTCGAGAGAGTCATCTTTTGCTGAAGCAGTGAACGAGGCCGGCTTCGGAGAGCATAGTTCTATTGAAATGTTTGAAAGATATCGTCGAGGAAGGTTTTGTGAGTATTATGCAACTTTATTACCAACCTATTATTTATTATTTATTATCATCAAGGGCTCGGTATTTTGCACAGTATTTTTGTGGGAGCTGAGAGCACATGGGACACACCAAATTGCATTCTAAATAAGAGTCCTCATAATCAAATAATCTTGATATTTTGAAATTCGCGATATGATACAAATTTGTATGGCAAATTATTAAAATTGACATTTTTGACATTTAACCTTCATCGAAGTAAACTTTATAAATCCAATGATATGTACTTTACGTGTATGTAGCTGGGATGAAAAGCCGACCATCATTTGAAAATGTTGACCTTTCGTATTGAAGATATACATTGTACATAAAGTTTCCCAAAATGTTTATGAAATTTTATGTCTATCTTCAATACGAAATTTCAAAAGTTTCATAATTATGATGGTCGACTTTTCCTCCCAGCTGCGTACACTTTAAGTACATTATCATTAGATTTATAAACATGATAAAGTTTACCTCGAGGACTGTTGAATGTCAAAAATATCAGTTTTTAATAATTTGCCATAAAATTTGTATTATATCGCGAATTACAAAAACAAATCTAAGTTATTTGATATCAGAAGGACATTCCATCAAAATGCAATTTGGTGTGTCTGATGTGCTCTCAGGTCCCACAAAAATACTGTGCAAAGATGGGTGACCGAGCCCTTAAACTAACATCTTCGAATGAATAGATTCTTTGAAATCAGTTGATCTGTTCTCAAATCTCAATCTTCTTCGATCATAACGATCTTTCGGTGTGTTCCCGTGCAACATCTACAATGATGAGTACGGTCGGTGTTACCAGCGTCAAATTGTTGTGAATAGAGAGATTGCGATTTCTAAACGTACGTATCAAACGTACGTGGAATCTATTTAAAATCACTCTCCTGTGACGGGTTTTTGAATAGATTCTACGTACGTTCGATACTACGTTTGGAAATCGCAATCTTTCTATAATCTCGTGATTATCGTAACCATGAAGTACGCAATATCATGATATAGAAAGAACAAACTAGCAAGCAAGCAAAACGAAAGGAAAAGTGCGACACAAAAGAGTATGAATTATTTTCAGACTCGACAACCATAAGCATACCGAATTATGTAAAAATAAGTTATAAATCGGCATATTCATACTGTCTGCCCTGTAGCCTACATTATTAATACATATTCAGATAAGAATTCTTTTTTATATGTTCATGCAGCTACCGAATGTAAGAAAATTATTAAATGCTACAATGGTGGTAAATGTGTAAGACATCGATACGGATTCGCTTATTGCATATGCCAGCCTGGATTTAAAGGAACGTTTTGTAATCAAGGTGAGGTCTTGTCTTTTCTCATTTGCGGGGAAACTCATATAGTCGACAGGATGTAATTCTATCATAAATACAGTTTTTCATCTTTTAGGAGAATAAATGTTGTGTTTTCTCAAAAGCGTGACCAGTCACTATACAGCCTGTCTAAAAAAAAATTGTGCAAGTAAAAAGCGCCCTCTGTGGCAATTAGGGCGTAGTCTTAGCTCTCAAATGCCGTTTGTTCTGTTCAATTTGCTTGTTTTAATCTCGAGATATGCTTACTTAACAACGAAAGGGTGAAATCACAATTGTGCCACTTTTACTAGGGAAGAGGGCTGTACATGTAAATCAATGATAGCATCAAGTTTATCAAGAGTTCCTTCGTGAAATCAAAAGAATGCATCAACTACACAACAATACCCAATTGTTTTTACTGTTTTATCATGATACAGGTATAATGATGCTCTTTTTCCACTTACGACAAATTAAAAGATAAATATTTCACATTCTGCTGTAAAATTAAATACATGTGCATGCCAATGATTTTATTATGGTATATAGTGTTCTCTTTGTCGAGACTGGTTAAAAGACAAACAAATATTGCACACTTATAGGTTAATGAGCTTAGACAAGTTCATGAAATTTAACAAATTAATGGAATTAGACAAAATAATGGACGCGCGCTGATGTTGATGCGTCTAATGCACGAGCCCCGAATTTACATTTACAGCCCTATTCCCTAGTAAAAGTGGCACAATTGTGATTTTATTGTTTCGTTGTTAACTAAACATATCTCGAGATTTAAAAAAGCAAATTGAACAGAACAAACGGTATTTGAGAGCTAAGACTGTGCCCTTGACGTTGATGTTAGCATCATGTCACAACGGTATTTTCTAATTGCCACAGAGGGCCATTTTCACTTGCACAATTTTTTTTGAGTTTTGAGACAGGCTGTATATTGGTGTGGTTTAAATCGTTCGTATTACATAACGATAGTTTTTGTAAAGGACCTTGAAACTCATATTTGACATATTTTACATGTATGATATAATGTGTGAATTTGTAGTGCTCTGACCTAGTCGTTTGTTTTCATACATTACAGAGGTAGAGCCACCAAAACCAACTATGGAAATCATCAAATCTCAAGAAACCAAAAGTGACCAACGACCAGAGCTTGAAAATGGCATCTCAACAACCACATCAAGAGCAGAAACTGAAGAGAAAACAACTACAGCAAGTGTAAAAACTGAAGAGACAAGTAAATCAGACAAATCCACAAGAACGACAACACCAAAAGATATCACAAAATCAACAACCACAGCAAGTGTAAAAACTGAAGAGACAGGCAAGTCAGACAAAGCTGCAAGAACGACAACACCAAAAGAAATCACAAAATCCATAACCACCCAAGAGGCCACAATGAAAACATCTTCAAATCCTGAGAGTGTTAGTATTACCAAAAGTACATCATCAACAACAACAATAACAGAATCTCCAAAATCCTCTGCAGCCTCCGACTGTGCAAGAATTATTACATGCTACAATGGTGGTCAATGTGTAAGACATCGATATGGATTCGCTTACTGCATATGCCAACCTGGATTTAAAGGAACGTTTTGTAATGAAGGTGAGGTTATAATTGAACAAAATACACCAAGAAATAATTTCAATTCCTTTTTGCTATTTTTTATGGCCATTTTTTCACATTTTCAGGAAAATAAAAATTCCAATAGGTTATCTCATAAACCGAAGGAGCCCTGCTGCCCCATGGTGACGGCCCTGCTTCGAAGTGCAGTTTAAGTAGTTCAATTTTGCTGTTGCGTGCAAGACTATTGTGTTTGTATTTCCTGCCCTAAAACGAGCTTTTATTTGTTTCGTTGCAAATAAAACAATACAATAGCCCTAATAGTACAAGCACAAAACAGAATACAAGCACAGAATAAATACAACACCAGCGGGAGAAACATCTTATTTAATTTGTGCATTTTAAATCGAGTGGACCAAAACTATCATTGATAGAATCAATGGGCTATTCCAGGCAGAACCTATACACCCCACTGAGGCCCCTAACCCGAACACCACTGTGACCTAGTCGTTTATTTTCATACATTACAGAGGTAGAGCCACCAAAACCAACTATGGAAATCATCGAATCTCTAGAAACCCAAAGCGACCAACGACCAGAACTTGCAAATGATGATAAAATCCCAACAACCACATCAAGAGCAAAAACAACTGAAGAGACAAGTAAGTCAGACAAACCCACACGAACGACAACACCAAAAGAAATCACAAAATCAACAACCACAGCAAGTGTAACAACTGAAGAGACAAGCAAGTCAGACAAACCTGCAAGAACGACAGTACGAAAAGAAATCACCAAATCCATAACCACTCAACAGGCCACAATTAAAACATCTTCAATTACCAATAGTACATCAACACCAGCAATAACAGAATCTCCAGAAACCTCTGCAACATCAACATCAGCACAATTCATTTCTTCTAGTAATGCCACTACTACTGCTGCTCAGCTATCAGTTACAGATAGTCTCACCTCTGCCACACAACTTGTGGTTTCTCCAATCGTCAATAAGGAACAAACTACTACCGTCACCGCCAATGATGACACCACTTCAGAAGCACAAACGCCAAGTTATTCACCAAATGGCGATACGTCTACTACAGAGTCTTTGACTTCAGATGACACCACTGTGGCAATAAAGCTTTCGAATTCTTCAATTTCAAATGAGGTAGTACATACAATCATCAGTGAGGGTACCACTGCAACAATACAGACGTCAGTTTCGTCACCTCCTTCAAGACGACCAACCACATACGCTTTCAAATAAAGACACATCAGCTACAGAGTCTTTGATTTCAGATGACATCACTGTTTCAACAGAGCCTTCGAATTCTTTAATTTCTAATCAGGTAGTACATACAACCGTCAGTAAGGGTATCACTGAAACAACACAGACATCAGTTTCGTCACCTCCATCAAGACACACAACCACACAGACGCTTTCAACAAAATACAGTACCAACTCTGTGAAGCAAATGCTAGATGAACTATCCCGGCTAACCACTGTCCGTGATTTGGTCACAAATGGCATCACTTCTACAAAGCAGACATCAATTTCTACCTCAACAGAACCAACAATGAAAATGTCAAATGAAGAATTCCTGACCAATTGGAAACAACCAATCTTAAGTTTTTTGTCAAAACAAAACACCGAGGAAATTAGTTCCAAAGTACGTCCTGTGGCTCAAAATGTCAATGATGTGGCACAGATCAGCTCCATGCACATTGGAAAAACTTTAGAACAGAACTCCGCGGAAATTAGTTCCAAAGCAGATTTACTTCCTGTACCTCAAAATGTCAATGATGTGGCAAAAATCAGCTCCCTACATATTGGACAAACGTTAGAACAGAACACAAATGACAACACCTCTGAGGAAAAATTTGATGCCCTAACATATCAAAGACTAGTTTATTTGTTGAGACTCTTGTACGCAGTCAATAAGATGTTTACTGACAAAACAAGACACTTAGAAGAGGTATACACGGCTGTAGATGAGGGAATTGTTTCCAACATGAATACATTTGAATTTAATATTATTTCATCTCTCCGAATACGGCATCTGTTACGATTAATACACACAGTCGCGGGGAACTTCTTGACGACTCCAGAGATTTATTCTTCTCTGAAGATTTGCGTAAATAAGTTTTCTAAAAGTTACGAAGGACAACTTATTAATAACGCGTTTTATTTGAGCGCCAAATCTTAAGATTCTTTATAGCTGAAATTAAATTTTCAAGACGCCGAGTTCCATTTTCTTTCGACACAACTAACAACAAAAACGGATTCAACAGCGGCAAATTAAATGCTAGATAAACTATCTCGACTTAAACCACTGCTCAAGATTTAGTTATAAACGGCATCCGCTTCTGTAAACACACACCTCAAACTCTACCTTGACAGAACCAGAAAGAGGAAATGTTATAGTCCAATAGACTCCCTTAACCATCGTGCAAAGCATGTTGGCAGAGATACAGTACTAGTTATTGTAGCACTGATCATTATATGATATGGAGGCATTTTCAACTTACGTGTACATCTAGTTAAAAGGATTTTTTTAAAGTATGGTTTGACATCTTTAAGACGTACGGGTATGGAGTTATGCCTAAAAGGGTAACATTGTGACGTAATTTAGGTATAATTCTGGTTCCTCAGGGAGCAAAAATGAAAATGTTTTGAAGGTGTGAATGAAGTTATGGGCTATTAATATAATGGGATATTTTGGTGTTTAGTGTATACGAAAATGTACCTGATTTTTGGCAGATATCAGTACAGTGTTGTTGTGGGCTAGACGTGCTTACACTTACAGTCCATATGCCTAAAGAAAGGTAATTGAGAACCAGTCATGAGAACCAGACATATCTTATGTAGTCAAAGTACTACTATCCAGTAATAACGGAGAAGATCTAGAATACGTCAAAGTGCGTACCTCTTTCAAGAATGGAATATATTCTTCTGTCGAATTACTAAAGTCTGGTTTATGAACAACACATCTGTCAATGTAAGTGGAAACAGGAGGACTGCATGAAAGGCAGGCCTGTTTTCCATTAGAAAGTGTGTGAATGGTAAAAAGAGCACTGGAGATTGTCATCCGTGGCAGGATTTCATGCAAATGATTAAGGTTTTCAGTGGACTTCGCTGAACGGTGATCTTCGCAGGACAAGTGAATCAGGATATGCATCAGATCTTTGTAATCAACAACAAGAAGAAGGCTGCTGGTTAAGTAACATTACTCGCAAAAATATTGTTAACCCGTACTTGACTTTTCATTAAAGATTCAGATATTTGTTAACTTAATCAAACAGTGTGTTTTGTTATGCATTATGAAGGCATAATGGGAGGGCGAGTTAGCGCAGCGGTAATTCCCTCGCTTTGCACCACTGAGGTCCCGGTTCAAGCCCGGCGCGGCCCAAGGACTCATGTGTACTTGGTTTATCCCGATTCCCCGCTCGCTCTCGCAGGTTTTCTCCGGGATCTCCGGTTTCCTCCTGTATCGCAAAAATCGGTGATTAGTTGTTTGGTTATCAAAAACTTCCTTCACCCAACGGAATTTGGGGAGCTGCACAGATAATTGGTGGATGTTACAATCTAAATGCGGATAGGTGTGCGCCGTTCGGCAGCAACCTAGTTGATGCGATCTGATTGTGATGATTCACCATTGCAGCGAAATTACAGCGCTTTGAGTCCTCTAAGATCTGGAGAAAGGCGCTTTATAAATCCAAAATTTATTTATTTATTATTTTATGAAGGGAATTTGGGTAAAAGGTGTTTTTGTCCTGGGGCTCCTGGTTAAGTACCATTACTCGCAAAAATATTGTTAACCCGTACTTGACTTTTCATTAAAGATTCAGATATTGTTAACTTAATCAAACAGTGTGTTTTGTTATGCATTATGAAGGGAATTGGGTAAAAGGTGTTTTTGGCCCTGAGTCTTTGATGGTTGGCTATTACAGAAAGTTCTGTCCAAATGTGTCAGAGATAGCAAGTTCTTTGACTGATTTGTTAAGGAAAATGCAAAATTCATTCGGTCAGAGCAGTGTGAAAATGCTTCTCAAGAGTTCAGCAGTACTCACTGCTACGGAAGCTTCTGAGTGCTACAACGTGACAAGATAAGTATATTGTCATGTCGAATTATTATCAGCATTATGTCGACATGACGATATAAATTATCTCGCCAAGACAACTTACTAAAAATGTAAATCAAAATGGCAAGATAAATTATCATGTCAAGTCGACACCAAAAAATGGATGTCGTCTTGGCGAAATAAATTATATGCCAAGTCAATTTAGCAAAATGTGGATGTCGACATGGCAGGATAATTTGTCACATCAAAATGTAAGTCAACATGGTAAGATAAATTATAATACCAAGGAAGAGCAATTTTTGACACAATAGAATTTGGAAAATAATTAAATTAAAGCAACCACAAACCGCGAAAGACCGCCAACAACCGCCGCTCAATAGGGATATGCAACTAGAGGGCTAAAAAGAATCACAAACCGCGAAATTTGGATATCCAAATAGATTGCCCCGCAGGGTTACAAAGAACCACAAACTGCCAAATCAGCCTCCAATAGAGGGTAGGGCTTGAAGAATGAGGGCAATTAAGGAATAAAAATATTGATATTAAAATTAGAATATACATTCTGTAGTGTCAAATTGCATTAAGGTTAGTGTTGGTTAATGTTACCTTAAGGTTACGCATTGCTTTCTTGCCCTGTGGGGCCCTTCTATATTGGAACTCCTTTAGTAAAGAACTCAACTCTAGGGGTCTCTAAACAGTGTAGGTATTTGATTGATACTGACGATTGTATGTATTCATGTTCAGTCGCAAAATAATTGTTAAATCATACATGACTTTTCAATTAAAGATTCAGATATTGTTAACTTTTCATTAAAGATTAATTTTTCATAATGACTTTTCATTAAAGATTCAGATATTGTTAACTTAATCAAACAGTGTGTTTTGTTGTGCATTCTGAAGTGAATTTGGGTAAAAGGTGTTTTTGGTCTGGAGGCATTAATTTGCTCCGACTTTAGCAAAAATGGTGTTCGTTTGTTTCGTTTAGCTACTGCGAAAGAGTATAAATAAGTCAAGGGCATTTGCCGAGCATAAGCCGCTATTGATCTTGATAAGTCGCTATTGATATGTCTGATGTGCTCTTATGTCCCACAATAAATACTGTCCAAACGTTCATACCCCATCCCTTAAAGAGAACACAAAATGCACACAGTATAGACAATTGAATGGAGCCTGGGACGATTTACTTGTGCTAGGATTTCATTTAATATAACTATTTTTTTATTTTAATATATATACCTCGTACCTTATCAAGAACATAAGAAAATTTTGTAAAGGCCATAAATATACGCACTCATGCATAGGGAGACAAACATGATAAAGTTAATCTGTTCTTTTCTTTCTCGATCATTAACCTTTGGAACATTTCACATGCATGCTGTTTGTCTTAATGCCTTTTCTTTAATCTCGGGCCATTATAGTAAATCGTGAAACCGTAGAAAGATCTGTTGGTCAGCATAGATATTAAATAAAATCGAATCCCATCACATCAATTCAAAGCTACGCCCTTTTTTTTGAAATACTGGTTACCAGCGACTTAAAATGTATGTAGTTTAATCATCGAGCTTGACGTTGATCATCATTGTATGCTCAATTGAAAGACGTTAGAAACATATTTACCAACACACGCTTCTATATATTAATATTATGCCATGTTCCATGCTCAACAGGGATTTATTGTAAGCCTAGTTCTGTAACTAAATCGAGGGCTTAATTAAAACCAGAACCATCTATGTCCATAATTACATGTTACTCATTTGGACGGGTCGGGAATAAATGTAAGTGACTTTGGGTAGGCTTTAATAAAATTTAAAATACATTTTGGATTTATAAAGCGCCTTTCTCCAGATCTTAGAGGACTCAAAGCGCTGTAATTTCGCTGCAATGGTGAATCATCACAATCAGATCGCATCAACTAGGTTGCTGCCGAACGGCGCACACCTATCCGCATTTAGATTGTAACATCCACCAATTATCTGTGCAGCTCCCCAAATTCCATTGGGTGAAGGAAGTTTTGATAACCAAACAACTAATCACCGATTTTTGCGATACAGTTTAAATTAAGTGACCATATACCCCAAAGTCACTTGCATTTATTACGGAGGGCATAATTAATCGTCCATTATTTTGTTGCCGAAATGAGTAACATGTAATTGTGGACTACTTGTATTTCAACACACGACACTGAACTAACAGCCCTGTTGTAAAATTACTGATTTTCAAAGTAAAATGCAAATACCTATTTCAATACGTCCAAACGGTCCAGGAAAATAACGAGGTGTCACTGGAGTTGGAATAGATAATAACACCACAGAATATACTGAGCGTAGATTCCCCACCCCCTCCAGTAAATGGACGTGGTACGTGTACGTGTGACGTCCAATCTTAGAAATCGGCCCTCTTGAATCATACTACATTAGGGACGTACCATTAGATATCAGGTGAGGCCAGCATGGTTAGTTATTTGAAGAAAAAATAATTGTCTCATCATCTGAACAAAAAAATAGCTCCGCCTCAGACCAAAAAACAAACAAATTAAAAAAAAACAATTGGTGTCAACGGTGAAAAAAGGAAAAAAAATTGTCACATACAGTTAGTGAAGAAAATGAACCCCATATTTGACTATTTAGCTTTTAAATTTCCAATTTTCTGGCGCTTCACGCGTATTTAATATTTTAGCTTCGATCTGGTATTTTGAAAGATTATTCTATGAGTGAAAATACTTGATTCACTCTACTTCACAGATTTTCACCAAATTCCACCCCAATGTCAAAAAGAAATCTATGCCACACTGATGGGAGCCATATGTCATGTATGTGGAGATTGATGTTTTTTCGTGAGAAATCCTTACACATGAGTCTGTTTTGAAGAAAATAATGCTAAGACATGGATCCCCTTTGACCATTTCAAGTTCCCCGCTACGTGCGAAAAACTAACCATATCATGTGAACTCATAAGGGGTGACAAAACGTTAAAAAGGCAAAAATATGGACTTATGTAAACAAAATTCGTTTCACAAATCCAAAAACAAATTGTTGAAAACAGAGAACTTTATGATTAAAACAAGGAATTAAAAATTGCTTCATCGAGGTGCCAAAAATTTTGCCTCACCGAAGTACTTAATGCTTTTGTCATATACCCTGCAGCCCCCTTGATATCTAATGGTGCGTCCCTTAACGCGGCTGTGTACTCAAGACGTTGTTTCTTTCGCAAAATTGAGCTTTTTTGATATTTGTTTATTTGTTATGTTTTTTATAAATACAAGGAAAGAAAATCCAGATTTATAAACTCCAACTGCGCTATTTTATGGATTTTATTTCACTATTTCATTCGTGTTTGCAATTTTAAAAGAGAGAAAATCTTTGTTGTATCAGCGGGGTACACGCGCGCAACAACGCATCGCGCTGCGTATCGCGCAATTTGTTAACGCACAGATACGCTACGCATACGCGACGCTTATCTGCATGCGTGGCGCATCCTTTGGAAACACTAATTTCAAGTGGTCAAATGGCTCCGTTTTAGCTGATAAAATGTGGGGTTTTTCAAGTTCTTTCCCTCGATTTGAATATCAAGTTATGAATGGATTTCGCTCAAACTTCTCAACGGGCTGTGGATTTACCCGATGTTCACGTAATATAAGGTAGAAAAACGAAAACTGCCGCATTCTCCTGTGAGATTCGATGAAAGGGTAAAATGTGACCACTTTAAACTTCAACGGCCATTATTTCAATGTTCATTTTCTCGGTAAAATGACGATTTAGGTACACGATAACTCAATAAATACAGCATCTATAGTTAAGCAAATATGATCACCGTAAAAAGCATGATCGACTCAAGAAACAGTTTTCTCATTTTTTTATATTTTGGTCTATTTCCGATTTTAGGCATCATTTTGTGCAAATAGGTGTTTGTGAATTTTAAAAGTTCAATTTGATGCCTTGTATGGTCAATATCTCAAAAACTAAGGCCAATATCAAAAAAATAAAAAAACCGTTTTTGGAATGGAGCCTCAAGATTGAGCTAAAAACAAAATAAAATATTTTGGAAAGAGTGTTTTTTTGTTATGATGTACCTCACTTTTTTGTAATTTTCTTCATAATTGTTGTTTTTACCCCAAATCTGTATTTATATTAAGATTTATTGATGTCTTGCCTTTATAAAAATGTATACTTTTATATGTCTTGCGCGAATAATTACAAAGTTATTGCACTTCTACTACATGCATGTCTGAGAGTACACAGCCTCCTTAACGGTCACGCGTCACGTACATTACGTACTGCTGTCAATTCTCGCGTTTCACAATACGATGCGCCGCCAGCGGTTGCTTTTGGCAGTCAACTTTTCGACTCCAGACTCGACATCGCCGCTCTAGCTGCTATTGAATTTTCACACGAGTGTGATAATAAATATGTTGAAAACAGCTCCACGATTCCCTGTGATCAATAGATAGAAAATGGATCTACTATAGTTGTAAATTGTTGTTTTAGTGTGCATTCGCATGTAACATCATTATAATGACATTTCAACCCACAATGATGCATGTTCCTGTATTGTATTCGTATTACGCGGGCTTTGGATGTCGACTCATTTTCCCATGATGCACTGCGTATTTTGGCCTCGACCCAGCGACCGCTGGAGGCGCATCGTATTGTGAAACGCCCAGACAAACAAGAACCTAGACCTATGACTTTGGTTCGCGTAGTGAAGTCAACACTGCTTAGCAACAACTTTGACAAGGACGCAAGCAAGCAGATATATTCGCGTCTACGGAACATGTCGCATTTGACGCGGGCGATAACGGCGCAGCAATTACGCAAACGAGCGCGTCAGACATGTATGCGATATTCTCCTCGCCTAGTAACCCCGTCAATCCGTCAATATCACCTTGGATACGGGGCTTCACCTCCCGCTGTGGTAAGGGATGGGCAGTAATAGGTCTAGGTGGTATGTCTATGGTGAAACGCGAGAATTATCGAATCCTAGTAGTAACAATATTCTGAGATATATCTTAAACGGGCTGTATCAACATTTCAAGAGTATCCGATGTTGCCTTTGGAAAGGGAGGATTTTCAATAAACATCAAAATAGAGGGGTATTAATCATTTTGATTCAGAATGTACATGGAGGATGATGTATATATATAACTATACACGCCCTCTAAGATATACAGTAAGCCAAAAAAATTAAGGTACAAGTTGTGTTCCCCCTGTATATCCTAAATAAAGAAAAATAAATAAATTAAAACAAGCAGCTAATACCTGTACTCTTTAGCTCTGATTTAAGACCTCATTTGTGGCCAAAAATCTAATAAAGAAACGAAATCAGAAGCTGCACTTACGCTAGTTTTAACGTGTTAATCAATGGAAGCACGGCGCTGGTTCTCTTGTTCGTGAACGCATTGTGTACAAATCAATAGGGCACGCAATGGAGCAAATGCACCTTTAAATTGCCATCTTCCTTGGGTTTTTGGATCGTCATATCTTTATTTCTTGAACAATTTCAACAAACGAGGTCTTAAATTCCAATTATGACATATCTGTCTTTGTTTAGGATATACAAGGGGTGAACATAACTGGTACCTTAATTTTTTTGGCTTACTGTAGATAGCTATATTGTTACCAGAAATTGGCTCCTATAGAACAGTATGCAGTGTGGAACACTTTAAAATTAACTTAATTAACTTCTTAAATGTACTAATATATAGCATGAACTGGTGTATCCGTAATCAGTGGACTTCGGGTATATATATATATAAATGCGCTTTTATAAATGCGCACGTGACATCTACAAGTCGCCATACCGTGTTCAACGATGTAAGGTACCCGGATGTACACAAATTCCACACGCAAAAGTATAGGCGAAAATGACAGGTTACAAGGAAAATTGTTTTTGCAAAATAGTGGCATTGATTGCAAAGGGCAAAATAATTTGAGCGAAAGATTCACTCTTTATTTAGATTTTCCATTACGGACAAAAAAAAATAATGACGGAAAAGCTAGATATAGCTCATTTAAAAACTTGTATAAAACGTGCTAAATGGGCGTGGCAATTGGCCATATTGATGACGAAATGTGATTCTTACTGGCATTAAGGTCAGAACTGAGTAGCTGCCGATGATGTTATTTGATAATTTTTGCACGTGATGATAGGGAACTTAGGGGGCTGTCATTTTCTTCGGGAGGAATGGGTCATGGATTTATTTATTTGGGAGTCAAGATAAGTATTTCCACTCCCCCCCCCCTAGTGCCGCCACTGAACATAACCCTGACCCTAATTGTAACTCTAATTTTAACGTAAATTGACGAAACTATAACTTTAGCCCTTTTCGGAATAATGACCCTCTCGAACTTGATAGGCTAGATGCCCCCGCCCGACCTCCTCAACCCCAACTTACTCATTCGCTCGCTCACATTCAATTAAGTATCAAAATGGACAAAAAAACTAATTCAAAATGTGTTTTAAGCACCTTTTTGTGTCCCCCATGCTAAATCGGTAATCTGTACACCCTTTGACGTACAATTTAGAGTATTAATACGTAGATGACTGTACATGATCTAATCATCCCGGCTGGAAGATGTTGAGGAAGACTCGTATACTATACATCACGCTCATACGTTATATGACAATTTGACGTACAATCACGTATGTTATGCATGGTATATTCTTCTAGTATGGTCGTCATACACATTATTGTCATGGTATTATATATTGTAATTGTATACGTCAGTTTTGTTCAGTTTGGTTCAAACGGCTTATAAAGTTTCACTTTACACGGAAGGGGAAAGTTAGCAAAAAAACAATTAATTTATGAGTGTAAAAGGGGGGAGGGTGGGTTTTGCCTAGCCGAAAGGGGGAACAAATAATATTTATAAAATTATAAGTAAGGCTAAGAAAAAAAAGAAACTCTGTTCTGCGGGCGGACGGACCTTTCAAGTAGGGTCGGTCGGTCGGTTTTTTGTTGTTGAAATAACCCAAAAAATCACCAAAATCTGTAAATAATTTGCAATTTGAGAAAATAACAAAACATTTATTTGTACCGAAACTAAATTATTTCGCAATTTGTTCAAAATCTGGGTCGGTCGGGCCCGTAGAACAGGGTTTTCTTTTTTCGTCGCCTAAGTACATAAGTAATAAATAAATAAATAAATAAATAAATAAATAAATAAATAAATAAATAAATAAATAAATAAATAAATAAATAAATAAATAAATAAATAAATAAATAAATAAATAAATAAATAAATAAATAAATAAATAAATAAATAAATAAAAATTAGTTATGTTTGTACATGGGGGGTGCTGTGCAATAATCATGATCCTTCGATATCCATGATTTATCCTTGCAAATTTATAGCATCGAACCTCCAGCCAATGTTCCTTGTCAGTGCTAGCCACGAAACAAGGTCACAACTGTAGCCACTCCCTCAGTGGTCGTCATTTCAGTGATTGACAGTGATGTAATGCAAATATGGCGCTGGGCATCTGGTCACGTGCGCATTTATAAAAGCGCATTTATATATATATAACCGAAGTCTACTGGTAATCGTCAGCAAACACACTGCCAGTATAGCTTCCTTGTTTTGAAGTGTCCGAAAGTGTCAAATAAAGAGATTATTTGTACTCTTTCTGGATTGTCATGATTATTTGTGACTTAAACCAGTCACTGAAAATATTTTAAGCAGCTAATATGCATTTTTGAATAATTAATTAGGTATAATATTAATTTTGAACACCCTGTTTGATTTTGACCTCACCAGATTGTGAAAATGGTCCTGAAAAGAAATAGACAATTTAAACTATACAACATGATCATTAAAAAGTACACCCTGTATGTTTTCTTGCGCACCCTGAATACCGTAAAGATTCGCCTAATGGCGCTATGGGCTGCCTTGACATAACTGGAATTTTAGGCATAATTTCAAAGTGCCCTCCTGCAAAAAATGCCAGCAGCAAATAGAGGCACAGACCCTGAATTCGTGTTGGGATTTTCAGTGGCAGGAGCTGTACATGAAATATACCCCAAGGCAAAGGAGCCCATGTGCGCCATTAGGCGAATCTGGACCGTATAGTTTCAAGTCATTTTTATGTCAGTGTAATCTGTGTTCTTTCTGCTTTCTTGCCACCTGTGTACCTCAGCACCCATCTCATGGGGCTCATGTAATTTTGAAAATATAGGAACCACTGTGCCACATTCCCCCAATCGCATTGAAAATGTTGAATAATTCTATTCGAAAAAGCCCAAAAATGTCAAGTGTCCCCGTCAATCAGGTTCGAGTTCCCACTCCAACTCCATCTGATCCTTAGACTCAATGTGTCCATCAGGCGTACACGGTGGCGTAGGGTCATAGAGGGTGCCCCTCCCTCCAATTGATCCGAAATTTTAGAAATTTCCACAGGAAAATTGCCGAAAAATGGCTTGTGCCCACAACCCCCCCCCCCCCATCAGTCCCGGTGACAACCCCTCCCATCTATGGTTGGTCACCAACCCAAACTCCCCTTGGGTGACTTACGCTACGCCACTGGCCGCCTACTCGTTGATTTAAATGTCTTTATACGAGAAAGCAAATTCGATTACTAAAATAGACGATTTATATAGTCAAGCTCTTCGAGTAATGTTTATCCGAATATTTATTTCCACACTACATTCGAAATAGAATATATTAAAGCAAAGAAAAGGTTTGTCTCAGAAAATCGGGCACATAGATTTCAAAATTGGCATTTTAGCGGATGTTGTTTGTCTGCTTCTTTGACGTATTTAGATGTCTGCACAAGCAATAGTAAAGAAATTGGTCCAAAAATATAATATACAAAAAGAAAAATTCGCGCATATTTGCATTGCCTTTAAAAATTAAAACATTAAAGGAAAAAAATCGCATACCAGTTAGGGTTGTTTAATCATTTTCTTCTGAGACAAACGTTTTACTTAACCTATGTAAAGCACGCCATATGAGTTGATTTCAGTCATTTTTATTCCGTTGACCGTGATATACATGAACAGTATTCCCATAGCTGGTGTTTTGCATTACTATGGTTGCTGAAATAGAAATAAAAGACAAAAATATACAAGTTATAAATATGTGGTAAAATGATGATGCGGTAACGTTAGCAAGATTTTTGAGTAAACAAACAAACAAACAAAAAAACTCGGGCAAAAAACAAAAAACAAAAAACAACAACAACAAAAAACAAAAAAAAACCTGGTATGAATTATAGACTACGCTAATTTCAATCCAACCAAACCATGGACTCACTGGATCTGTATTATAGTCTGCCTTCCACTTCCCATAAATTATACCAAGTTCTATTTTACGGATAGCGAGTTACCGTATATCACGTCCATGCTCAGTTTCTCAAACTGCCTTTCCCTTTGTATTTGCTGATTATGTAGACAAACATGCCGATGTAGACAAAATCGCCAATGTAGACAAGAGTAAAGATGACAATTCTGATGTCACATTGTTTGATTTTCAGAAGCAGTTCAAGTTGACTGTTGATGCCAGTGACATAGGCTGTGGAGGTGTTGTGATGCAAGAGGGAGAAGATCAAATTGATCACCCCATTTGTTACTTTTCAAGGAAATTCAACAAGCACCAGAGAAATTACTCCACAATTGAGAAGGAGTGTCTAGCATTGCTATTAGCATTGCTATATTTTGACGTGTATTTGGGTACCACAGTATACCCTGTGCTTGTTTTCATAGATCACAATCCCCTCACCTTCATCAACAGAATGAAGAACAAAAACCAAAGACTGGTGAGGTGGAGTTTGACCTTGCAAGAGTACAATCTGGACACCAAACATATTAAGGGAAAAGACAATGTAATGGCTGATGCCCTGTCCAGAATAAAAACCTGATCAAACAAAAATTCCTTTAAAAAGGGAACTTGTGTGACAAGTAGTCACTGTGTATGATGAGTTAAATACTCAAAGTTGATAAAATGTTGAAGTTGATGTAAAAGAAGAAAACATTTAAGACAGTTTTCATTACATTCGAACTTTCTTCTTTTAAGGGGGAGGGTGTGATGTGCTCTCAGTAATTTAATTTAATTATTTAACTTTGTTTACAAGCTGAAAGTATGTCATGAGAAATAGGAGACCAGGGGAAGCACCTTGGAAGTGATCATGCAAGAGTTTGTGTGTTACGATGTTTTAGGGGAAAAACCTTAAATGCTGTAAACAAAGTGAATCAGAGTTATTAATATCATAGGGGACTTTCCGTATTGCTCAATGTTCAGAGTATTGCACCATAGAGAAAAAAACCCAGGAAGTGATGTAATGAGAAAGGTTAATGTGTATAATTAATCTTGGGAAATCCCAAGCTTGCATCATCTGTGAAGATGTGAATGAAATGATGGTTTATTAATAGATGATGGGTTTTGCATGAGTGCTGGTATAAAAAGCTGGAGGCTTGAATTTGGACTTTACAGAATGTCATGGGGGATTGTTAACTCCACATGTGTGTGATGGTCTTCGTGCTTCAAAAAAAAGAAGTACATTCTAACCAGTTTACATAGCCAATAATTGAGCTATTTTAATACAGCAACGAAGGAGATTGCGAGCATACAAATGTGCTATTCCTTATCAAAGGATTAAAGTTCTTCTGTTGAATTGCTGGAGTTTGCTGGGTTTGTGAAGGACACGCATCTGTCAAATACAGCGGAGCTGTGTTAAAGAAACCTGTTCCCTGGAAAAAGAGTGATTGGTGAAAGAAACACCATATTTGGAGAAAGCAGCGCAAGGAGATATATTTTGGAGAAAGCAGCGCAAGAAGATAAAAGTGATTGGAGAAAGCAGCAGCATTTTCGTACGAGCATTTCATACGCAAGGGTATTTATAAACGCAAGTGTACACTGGACTTCGCTGATTTTCGCAGGACAAGTGAATAAGGATATATTACATCAATCATCAGAACATTGCAAGAACTTTAGGATCACCAACAAGAAGACCACTGGTTAAGTACTGATAGAATAACACTGTGAATGTGTGATTTTATTGTTTATGCAATTATTGTTGTTATATGTACCAGTCATACTTTGTTTTCAATTAAAGACTTAGATTTTGTTAGCTTAATCAAACAGTGTATTTGTGTTGTGCATTCGTGTGAGTTCGGGTAAAAGGTGATTTTGGCCTTGAGTCCAGTACGACTCGTAACACTTGAAAGTCGCCTCCCCCATATGTCCTCCTAAAAGAAAACCCCTGACAACGCCACGAGGGGGTGGGAGTGCTCAGGAGGGTAGGGGGTATTATAGGAGGTTTCAAGTTTGAGAGATCAATGATAGATGGAGGGAGAGGGAGTGGGAAAATGAAGACGGGAGGGGAAAGAAGGGGAAACAGGAGGGGAGGTGAGAGAGATCGAGGAGGGGAGAGAAAGAAAGAAATAATTGGTGTTTTATTATGCTCTGTGTTGTAAAATTGAAATATGAAATTGACAAAGCTATAACGTTAACTTTAATAATTGGGCCTTTATCAAATAATAGAGACCTATTATATAACTATATAAATATTATCCCTAAGTTTCAAAATAATATGATAAGGAGATCAGAGATGGGTCCCGATATAATCCTTCTTGCGAAGTAAAAGCTGTAAAGCGAGTTCATTCATGTTTATTCAAATGAAGCGCCTAAAGGTCCGTTCATTCTACCACCGCATTTGCGATGCTTGGCTTGCGATGCGGTGCGTTGTCGCACTGCATCGTACTGCAAACTACTGCATTGCGATATCGCAATAAAGTTATATACATTTTAACTTGGAAATGCGACGCGTTGCGTTGAGTCGAGCAAATGCGGTGGTAGTATGAACGGACCTTAAGGTAGAGTATTTTGTCTAGAAGTGTGAAGAATGACCCACTTGACGAAACAAAAGGGAGACTTTTTGATGTAGTCGCTTACAAGCTCTTACATAATGCCCATTGATACACATGTCCCGAGTTTAATCGACTAGACGCTGTTGGTGCAGTAACCAATCAGACGTTCACGTTCAAGTAAATTTGAGCAAGAAATCCAATCGATATTCCTGAAATACCGTTGCAGTTGAAGTGAATTTTCAAACTTCATTTCACACAGTCTCTATTGAGCTCAATAAGACCAGTAACTTGCGTTAACGTTGTCGTTATAATTCGAAAGATGGTGGCAAAATGTTAACACTGCGGATGAATAATACATTTGCCATAATACTGCTGACATCTGCAGTAAATTACTAGAATTTGTTTGCGTAATACTATTGGAACGTTTCCTAAATTGAATGTTTAGCAATAAACTGCACCTGATAATAATAGACTATCAGGAAGGTCAAAATAATTAAGGCAAATATTCAGCAATTTGCTGTCAAACTACGAGGCGGTCATTCAAAACGTTCTACCTCCTCTCTTATAACTAATGTCAGCTTCTTCAAACATAACATGCTTATACATTGAAATGTCAGCTATAAATGAGATTAAATGTATATTGATACCGTTTCTAGATTTTTGAATGTGTCTACAGAAGCAAAATAAGATTTGATGGACCGGCAACGGTAAAAAAACGTAAAACATTTACATGGACATTATATACGAGATTTGCTCGATATGCAATGGTTATATGACTGTTCAAACAAATTGTAACTGAAACAACATCAGATACCGTAAAATTCCGTCTACAAGCATATGCCTCTAAACGAGGTTTTTTTGACATAAGAGACAAGAGGCAGACACTCTCAACAAAAACGTTATTTGGAGTTTGAACAACTATATTACTGATAGAGGCTGCTGTACAAACATGTATATTTGTAAGACCAATCTATTGCAATGTTTTTGAGAAGGGTATTGGCCTTTCATATCTTTCGTTAAAAAAACCCCTCGTTTAGAGGCATATATGCTTCTAGACGGAATTCTACGGTATGTAACCAAGCACCAAGATGGGCATTAATAAAAGCATACGGTAGTAGCATTCAATCTTTACTGTTATGTCTGATTGTCTTTCAGAGCATGAGAATCTGCTTGAAAATCATTTGTATGAGATGACCTTTAAGCTCTGTCTCAGAGCTGAAAGTTAAAAATAAAGACACCCAACCACTTTTTGTTACTTGCTATTTTCAAATTATTTCCTTGATGTTCAATTACCAAGTGTAATTTCCAGAGCAGGTTTAAAATGCTTCCAGTTAGCTATTTTATTCTAACAGATAACTCCTTTATACAATAAGTTAATTAGCGTTTACAAGTGACAGAATTGCCGTGAATATATTTCAATTACACAACCGGTATCGGGCCTAGCCCTTCTTCAGGTGAAAAAAACAATGCAGGATTGTAGAGAAAAAATACGAACGAAACGCGCGATATATACAAAACACGGACGTCTGAGAAATAAGCAAAAAATTAAGCACCAGATAGTGCTTTATATGCGTTTTGGGAATTTTAAGAAAAAACATTCAATTTGATAACAGTTCTTATCCTTTCTTTGCTAAAAAGCAACGGATTTTGTGGTTTTTTGGCATATTCGTAATGTTTACACATGTCGCAACTCAGTGGCGTGGCGTCATAGGGGCACGGGGGCACGTGCCCCCATCGATCTCAAAATCTAGAAAATCCCATAGGAAAATTGCCGAAAATGGCTTGTGCCCCCAATCAGACCCGATGCCCCCCCTCCATCATGGTCCCCCCCAATATGATGACTCACGCTACGCCACTGTCGCAACTTACACCTAACATTAAGTCTTATTAAGTCGTCCGTTGAACGGCCAAAATAGCCAAGGTTTTCTTTCACTTTATCTTTTTATATGAGCCTAAAATGGACAGAAACCGTTCCCGGTATTACTAATTATTTCAGCATTTTGGGTAAATAATAACAAAATCATAATTGGACGGAAAGCGTCCATCATGGCTTAACAAGGATTAAAAAATACATTAGGTTATAAGTATCGCCGCCTCTTTCAGCTTCACAATAACATAACATTATCACATCAAAAGTTCAAGCGTTTATTACCACCATTATGCACCTGGATGCATGCAGACATATTCAATTCCGATTAGTATGTTTCCAGTAGCAGGTCTGAAAAGTGCTGAGCGCAATGCGGTTTTTTATTTATCAATTTTGAATACAAAAAAATTGCAATGCAATGCGTTATTAAGAAAATATAATACAAGAAGAAAAGCAACACATATCTATTTATTACATTTGTATAAAACGGGTTAAAGCCAACGCTGGAGGGTGGGGCTCTGGGGTGGTAGGACTACTTGACTGTCATTTTTTGTCTTGTTAAATATTCTGCATGCACTTAAAGGCTCATTCAGTGATCCCAGCACAAGTGCAAACAAATTAAAATTGTTTATAAATTGCTTAAAAGTGAAGGATAACTCTCTTAAAGGAGTATTTCGTGATCCTAGCATCCTCTATTTATGTCATTTTTCATTAGATATCCACGAAAAAAACCTATTCCCAACATTTCAGTTGATTCCGATTTTGCGTTCGCGAGTTATGCATGATTATGTGTATTACACTGCTCCATAGACAATGCGTTCTGGTACACCAGAACGAAATTCAAATTTCACGATATCTTTGCTAAACGAATTAATCTGCAAGAAATATTTTGTACATAAATATTATGTAGCCAGAGGTTTCCAGTGATATAAAAATCTCAACTTTTTTGAGAAAAGTGGTGGGATGAGGCTGTGGGTCACGAAATGCCCTTTTAAATTGACCGATTAAAATATGATTAAAATAGATTGAAATGTTTCGTTGTTTTCACTCTAACTCACTTTGTAGACTGATTTCACTATCTAATTAAGTGCTACTCCTAATGTACTGCCAAATGACATGTGTTGCATATGTTTGGAATGAGATTTCAAACTGATTTAGAGTGAACATTTTCAATCCTTTTTTTCAACTGGAAAGGACTTGTCCCTAATTTGGGATGGCAAAAGTTTGAAAAACAATAAAAATCAATACTTTCTACTGAAAATTCAATCGAAAATGATTTGCCCTAACTTTAATCGCTAAAATATTGTAAAAGATTGAGAATCAATCCTTTTGATTGAAAAATTCAAATCACCCGACTGAATATACCAGACTTGTATTAAATTCCAAACCCGCACCCGTACACATGGCTGGGGTTATATCAGATGAGAAATCGTTTTTAGGTACCGCACCGCACTCCGCAGCCCGCACCGCAGCCCCGCACCACTTTAGTCCGCGCATACACCCAAGTCAAGGTCATCGTATATAGAGCTATATTTGACACCACATATTAATGTATTAAAATTGTTAAAGTTTATCATTCTGGGTCGGAGTGTGGAAGAGGGGGAGGTTTGAAAAAGAAGGTTTAAAAAAATTATGGCTTTGAATAGCTAAATGGTTTATATGGTGTTATCAAAAAATACTTGAAATGGCAAGCCCTTTATGTAGATTTCCATGTTAGATCCTCATTCTGCATACACTTCAAAGTTGAAGAAGTTAAAGCAATTTCATTTGAGACCAAGGAAAAGTCATATAATAATTTATTAAAGTAAATGATTTCATTTTACTCATGATGATGCGTTTTCCCTTTAATGATCCATTTCTGATGCAATATAATGAAAAGATTATACAATCTTGAACTTCAGCATCGATAGCCAGAAACACCAACATGAAATTAGGAAAAGGTGTCGATATCGTAAAGCGTTTTTATTTTATTCTAATATCACAAAACATTGTGGGCATATATATCCATGACATCTCTTTTGTGATCAACACTGTTAAAACACAGTCTATTAAAATAAAGTCTATTATTGTAAGGGAGAGGAAGCCACATTGTTTGAGGGAACCAGTAAAATATTACGCGTGATTTGATAGGCCTATGCGTTAACATTCACAGGGAAACTGGTCAAGTAAGGTATCAAAGCAATAATATTGTTCAAGTTTCTTCTTTGCACGAATCCATCCATATCATTCACAAGATAATCTGTACAAGAGATACATATCACTTTCAAATGGTAAAGGATTTTTGGGACACCCTGTACTTACAAATATTCATAATAGACATTTACTTTAACCATAACCCTAACCCAATGGGCTTCTGAATTTTAAAAATTTAAAATTTTAAAATTAGCCAATGGACGAGAATTTATAGCCAAGCTTCCGTTGTGCGGGACTGCGGTGCGGTGCCTAAAAACAATTTCTCACCTGATATAACCCCATAGGCTCTGGACCCGTACCCGTACCCGTACTCGCGCTCTACAGTAAGCCAAATAATTAAGGTACCAGTTATGTTCACCCCTTGTATATCCTAAACAAAGACAGATATGTCATAATTGGAACCAGCAGCCAATAGCTACATCTTTTAGCTCGAATTTAAGACCTTATTTGTTGAAATTGTTCAAGAAATAAACACATGACCAGGGACAAGCGATTTGCGAGGAAAAAATAGCAAATTGCGCGGAATTGCGCGGAACAATTTTTTCAGTGCAAATCATGTATCCCTGCCCATAGGAAAAAAAAAGCCAATTGCGCGGAATTGCGCGGAAAAAAAGTTCCGCGCAAATCGCCTGTCCCTGCACATGACTATCCAAAACTCAAGGAAGATGCCAATTTAAAAGTTGCAGTTTGCTCCATATGATGCCCTATTGATTTGTACACAACGCGTTCGCGAACAAGTTAACTAGCGCCGTGCTTCCATTGATTAGCACTTTAAAACTAGCGTCGTGCTTTCATTGATTAGAACATAAAAGTGCAACTTTTGATTTCGTTTCTTCATTAGGTTTTAGATCACTGTTTCTTTAATTCTCAACCAATTTCAACTAATAAGGTCTTAAATCAGAGCTAAAGAATCCAGGTATTGGCTGCTTGTTTTAATCTTACATATGTGTCTTTATTTAGGATATACGGGGGTGAACACAACTGGTACCTTTATTGTTTGGCTTACTGTATTTTGGCTTCGGACCTTGGCTTCGGAGTTGTGAGTTGAAATTTGCAAGTTACCAAGGGCAGAATTGCGAGTTGGTGTTTGTGAGTTGCCAATTTGAAGGTAATGATTGCGAGTTGATTTGGGAGTTGCGAGTTGCCATTTGCTTGTTGAAATTTGCTAGGTGCGAGTTGAAATTTGCGAGTTGCGAGTTGAAATTTGCGAGTTGCGACCCGTGAGTTTACATTTGCGAGTTCTTCCGAGTTTTTTACCAAATTTTTACAGAAATTGTTTTACCCGCTATTGGAACTACACGTACCTGCATTGCCTGTGCTCTAGTTTCATGCACAACGTTGGACATAACGTTGAGAGTTAAAAATACGACCATCATCTATGATTCCCTGTTCAAAGCATACCTCAAGCTCAACCACATTACAGTGTTAGATTATTTTATTATATAATTATATAATAAGATGTAGTGGGGTATCGGTGCTACTGTAAACATTGCTGTAATTGAACTGACTATTAAATGTGATTTCAATTCCAAACAGTTTTCCCTCTCAAAATTAGACAACATATAATTATTGTTCACCATAATAGTGAGCTTTTTAAACAGAGGAGAAACAATATCAACACATTCACAAAAATGTGAACTAAAGATTCATTTGATCATGTTGATACGTGACCTGACTCTATACGAAATTTTTGCAAAACATCGGAGATGGGTTGCATTAACAGTTAGGTCTATCACTTCAAATGATTTTTTATGAATGGATGTCCTATTGAATTCCTCATCTATTTATTACAACACCTCTGAACTCGATCCAGCCAACTGAAATCCAGGTGAAATGTGAACACATATACATATACTCCTGTGCAATCAGGTCCCGATACCTTAGCCAGGTTAAAAGTTAGGGCTCCTATCCGAAACCATCTGTTACACCTCCACCCAATCCAATCCATGTATAATGTACCGTAACCAATTCCTCATTCCAAACCAGTGCGTCACTCACTTTTCCCACTTCTAAATATCGCGGGAGCATCAAGTATGTATGAATTGAAATTCATACTTCTTTCCGGTCATAAACAATCTATTGATCGGTGACGTCTGTATTCGCTATCGTAGACATGACGTCATATTGGTGACCCCGGGGCGTTACCATAGCGACTGGATCACGCTTTCATGAGTACCGCAATGGCGATATCAATGTATGGAATTTATTTATCAAATTTTTAATTACCAGTCATATTTAAGACCTGAAACCTCATGATTCAGTTCAGAAGGAAAACATCTTGCAAAAGCTTACTAGGCAGTGAAACCCATCAGAAATGGCTAAAACTTAATTTTCAAACAGCAGAACATCGACGTGTACAGCGTACATAGCGTTGTTATGCAACCGCTTGATCCATCACTACGGAAGTAGTTGTGACCTCGGCAGGAAGTGACGTCGGACTACGACAGCGAATAGGGAGTTGTGGAAAATAATACGCGCTGGACTATTTCAAATAATGAAGAAATATCATCCTAATATTATACCTAAATTATTTTTTATGTATTCACCTTATTCGGTAATTTCGACCTTTGACACACCTGGAGCCATACATACTGGTACTTAGTTGTCTTTTTTCAACTTTGATCATCTCGTCAGCTTCGACCATGTCGTCTGTCTCATCAGTATCACATTTATACCAGCAGCAGTATTCACCGCTTTTGCACGGTCTACCGATAGAATTAGGAATGTTATCATCATGAGGAATGTTATCGCAGTCATCTATACACAAGATAGATGGAATCACGTTATCCGGGAGGTCCAGAGGAGGACACGAGTCTGTTAAGCAAATATAGAAAACAGCTTGTTATTTGACCTATGGATTTTCCGGAGGAACAAGGAAGTTTACATCGGAGGGAATATTTTCAATTTTGAAGGCCGATTTTGTTGGCCTGTAGCATAATACCGTACATTATTATGTACCTACCACACTGTAAAAAATCCCAATCCCTTTCCCATCATGCAGTTAAACTTATGCAAAATGTCAACACTGCGGCCCGTTGAAGGTCACCTGAATCAATTTGCATTGTGGGATATGCCCGGGGGGATATGGTGCAATTAATCCCACGCTTAGCCTCTAATCTGCCCTCATAAAATAATACCGTACTACTGGATTAAAATGGTTTAAACGTCAAGATATCTGTGCTCCCCTTAAAGCCATATTATAACATTTGCTGAGGAGAACGCCCTGAAAAAAATGTTAAATTCTGGTGTTTACACGATTGTAATGTACTTTAGTTAATAAAGATACTCTGCAAAAATGAAGACTTTAGGTGCTGTAGTTTTGTCAAAATCCGAGATTTTGAATAAAACGTGGAACCGGCGTTTTATTATTACGATGGAAATATTAGTCGAACACGTATACACAGTACGTAGGCATACACGGCGTGCGGGATACACATACACACACACCCCAAGGATCGTACCGTATAACAACCGCGGAGTAACATGCATGGGCGCTAGTAGTAAATTCCAATTTTCTATGCTTTACCTCACTTGTTCAGCTAACACTTTTATGGAAAATAAATACTAATCTATTTTTACAGAAATGTTATAATATGGCTTTAAGGTTAGACAAAGAAACGTATAAAACGTATAAAAGACGTATAAAGTTGTTCTCTAAAACCAAGTTTTCTCAGCAATCAAGTATCGCAGTGAGAGAAATGTTGGTGCGTTGAATATAGCCAAGGGAGCTCAAGGGGGTGACGCTATATTCACGGTTGTTCTATTAGCAACGCAAATCCTATGAAACATGCCGCTGGTTTGCTAGCTAGAAAATGAGGCCAGTTATCGATCCGTTATGAATAATTCATATTCGACCCCTTGATCATGTTAATTCTCGCGTTTCACAATACGATGCGCCTCCAGCGGTCGCTGGGTCGAGGCCAAAATACGCAGTGCATCATGGGAAAATGAGTCGACATCCAAAGCCCGCGTTATACGAATACAATACAGGAACATGCATCATTGTGGGTTTAAATGTCATTATAATGATGTTACATGCGAATGCACAGTAAAACAACAATTTACAACTATAGTAGATCCATTTTCTATCTATTGATCACAGGGAATCCTTCGTGGAGCTGTTTTCAACATACATGTATTTATTATCACACTCGCGTGAAAATTCAATAGCAGCTAGAACGGCGATGTCGACTCTGGAATCGAAAATTTGACTGCCAAAAGCAATCGCTGCGGCGCATCGTATTGTGAAACGCGAGAATTGAGATTGGCAATAACAACGTTGTTAGTTTTGCGAACTTTGCCTGTTCAATGAGAGCATATAGCGCGCCCCCAATACACCTGGGCGCAAACCTACGATCCGGTTTATGAAATGGCGGACAGGTATTTCCCATCAGGCACCAGTGATATGTTTTTTTCAAAAAAAAAGTCTACTAATTTGATATGAAATGACATGTTGCAATAGCAACGTCAAAATTAGGACTTGCTGTCAATAATACGAAGGAAATACGTGACAGAGGCCAGGTATGAAATACAAGTAGTATTTGAAGTTACGAAAACCTTTGACATCCCACTTGACCTTCCATCACAGCGCCATATTCGTCCATGTGTTTGTATTTATGTTCTCAAGTAAAATAAAACACCAATCTGCACTTATCAGACAGAATGTTACTTGGCTCCGAGCATGAATTATTGATTTTATTCGGAGGTAAAGAAATGCACAGTTGACTACGACTGTTCGCCAGCCATGTACTCCAAATATTTATGGTAAATCCACAGTTGGTAAATCTGACTAATATGGTCACATGTTGACATATCACGTGTCGGGAAATCACATGGCAACATTTTAAGATTTCATGCTTGTTTACTAGTTAAATTGCCATTTTATTCTTGATTACTTATCATTGTTAATTAACATATCTTTTAAATGCTGATAAATCGTGGTTGGCTGCCCATATCTGTTAAATTCAATGTTTTATGAATATAATTTCACACCACCCGACTTAGCTAGATTTCGGAGCTCTGCTATTCAAATTCACGTAAATTTCAAAGTCTATACACTTAATATATTTAATATGATACTCATTTTTTTTGTTATAACCAACTGGTACACGACATATACTACTACTAGCTTATTACCTATACAGAAAGGGGTTTATACACATTCACTCAGCAATTTGACATGCCTGGCGCATCGAGCCATTCTCCGTCTTCATAACATGACTACTGCTCTCTATAAGTCAGGGTGCAAATTTGAATAACAATACGCTATTTACATATCAATGCGGCGTATGCTAATGAGCCACTGCCGCTTCCACGAGTTGTTTCATGATATACAAATTCTTAGAATCCGTTTGAAAATCCTTCGTTTATATCCTTTTTACGCACCATGTTCACAAGATAAAAAACGCGTTCTATGTTGGTTGTTGAAGAACAAGTGGATTCGCACTACTAAGTACTGTCATGGCAATTTCTGACCCGAAGATATAGAGATGATAACTCTGGCGGGGAGGGGGGGGGGGTACCATTTAAATGAATATAAGTCTAGGTGTATAGGGCACAGTGTCCTCGCCCCGATAACTTCATGGCAGAAATCGCCATGGTAGGTTGAATCCACAACCACGCATGGTCATTTTGTTCCGACCTTTGAGACGCATAATGAGCCGAGGGACATCGACTACGGCTACTGACAATAGCCTGGTAATTGACTTCTCTGTGTGCATGGTGTGTGAGTGTGCATGTATACGCCATTATGAGGTCAATGGTCATATGCTTGTAGACTGCTTGCACGAGTGAGTGCAGCTAGCCTACGATGCACTATAGTTCGGCGCATATAAAATCAGAATATTTTTGTCAGTTTTTGAGTTCAAGACGCACGCTTCATTCTCAAGACGCTAGCTAACGACTATCATATCCATTGAACACGTATATTCAAATGCAAGGAACCAAATCTGGCTTCTTTAGACTAAATCAATTATCAGTTATTCATCATTTTCTACCCCGGTATCCAAAGATTTATACTCTAATATCAAATCGTGCATAGCACATTCACGTGTATCAATCCCGGGTATTCATTTCAGTGTCTCTGCTGTATAATGTAATTATTAACCGGGCGATGTCGGTGTGTAGGGTTGGCGCCCCGTATAAAACCACGCCGAGTGATTGTTTTCTCCTTTTTTGTATTGTACTATATACATAATTATCGATCAAAGACTGTTGCCATTTTAATACAACCAAATGCAGTACCGATTAATGTTAGAAGCCCGTGTTTAGGGAACATTTTCGAGAATCTTGCACGACAAAAAACTGTTTTGTTACATAAGCGATATCTTGATTGTGGAACGTTAATTTTGACATCTAACTACTTGCTACACCATTTGATTTTCACTCCAAATTGAAGCTACTTTTGCACAAAAAAACGAGGTTTTCTGCCATCGATGCGTCCGACATTGTGCACGTTAGTAACCATTGGCTACTACTCCAAGCCTGGGCTCATACACCTGTTCCGAATTTTGATATGCCATAGGTTTTGTGTTGTGATCATTTCGATCAGTGGTTCGTAACAAAGAAAGCATGATCCAGGTGACCTAGCAACGGTCATATTCTAACGTGCACTACGACAGCGAATAGATGAGTTGACCTCAATGTTTATCAACAAAGGCAAGGGACTGGCATATCGATATGCTTCAGTGAACCCCATGCAACCACTACACTGTTCAATAGCCTTATTGTGATAGCAATGACGTCAGAAGTCAACTCATCTATATGCACTTTTGCTTATAGTCAGTTTCACTCAACAATGTTCCTAAGCACCTCTGTGGCGTAATCGATTAGCGTAATAGCTGTAATAGTTTTGAGCTGGAAAAGTACATGTTCTGAAGTTTGTTCGGATTATATAAGGCGGAAATTATTCGGCTTTTGTTACTGCGCGAGTCAATCAAGTCCCAACTCACGCTCGCGTAAATTCACATGAGCGTGCGATAGTCACGCATTACGCAACGCACAATGAGCGCAAGTACTGCGCCCAATAGCGTGCACGCCATTCTATATCACTACACATTGTTATGAGTCTTATTTTTTCCGCCTTATATAAACCGAACAATGGTCCAAATCCATTATTGTCTTCTTTCTTGTTCGTTTCTTTCTTTCTGACTGCAGTGATTGATTGTTTCAGTAATTTGTAGGCGTACAGGTAACGTGGAAGATGCGAAATTAGCTTGCGCAGACTGTAAAAATGAGTCATTTCAGCTAATGAATGACAGCGCCGCATCTTTTTATCGCATAGGTGGTGTGCTTAGCCTGAGTCGCTCGGCCTATCTCAAACAAAATCGCCACATATTAATTTGTAAGCGCTCTTTAGCAAAATCATAGTTCATTGAATTTACGACCGTATGACAAAACATGCGAAAATAGTAACATTTTGCGCAAGATTTGCAATTTAAAGAGAATTGGCCATTGCTCATTCTAATGAGGCTAGTATATAGACAATATAAGTGTGCTCTTTCATTTAATGACATAAAATTTGAAAAATATTGTAAGGAACACTAGAGGTTTTCACTTTTAAAACCTACATTTTGGTCAAAAATTGTGCTGGGGTAGCTGGTCGTTTCAACAGATTTACCGCATTCGCCTTGCTATAAACATTGAATTGCGTTACCTGTGACCTAATGAGAAAAAGTATTTTTTTAAGGGGGAAGTGTTAGCTTTCGTTTGATATAAGAAAATTTCTGATTGGATGAAGGGAACACTTCAGAATGTATTCAGAATCGTTTTTGTATACAAACCTTTCCATACGTGCGTGGCTGTTGAAAAACTAGTGGATTCGCCCTACTATCATGGCAATTTCTGATGCGAAGATATAGGGACGATGACGCTGTGCAACTATAATTGTGATGCGATCGAGCAAAATCAGTCGGAACTCGGAAATATTAAATTGTCAGTTTCTTATAGAATAGTAAAAAGCATTTACAAAGCTGGATTTTGCAGAAAATCCCATTGAAATTGAACAACCAGTTCCAAAGATATGAGCAATTAAAGAGTTTCCAAAACAACAGGAAACAAAGGGAAATATTTCCTTTGTTTGGCTATACCTCAAAATCAATATTTCCGAGTTCCGACTGATTTTGCTTGATCGCATCACAATTGTGTCATAATATATAATACAAGGTGTCCCAGAATGATTTATACCGTGTTTGAACAAAATATTAAAAATATATAGTCAACAGTATATCTAATCTTAATAAGTGCAATACAATGCCACACATATCTCCTACTTATTCGGTGACTTTCATGGAAATAGCTTGATTCGTATTGGCGTGACATTGCTATTACTGAAAATGGACGAAAACTGCATATGTGTGATTGACAGTGCAAAGACATCATAACACATGGATCCTTTAACACCATCGTCCAGCCGCACTGTGCAATATATTGGAGAAATCCTATATTCTTTTATAGGAAATACACCTAATTTGGCACAGATGTAGAGCTTACAATGCAAACTAATCAGATATTTAGGTTGAAAAACATACTTTTAATGTGATTTCTACCAAATTTTTTACCCATAAATGTCATTATTACAGAGGATATAACTTCCTCAAGGATCCTCCGCAGTAAATTTTAATCTTCTTCATTACGTAGCTGTGGGTTTGCCCATATACTGTGGACATAAATGCATGCTGTGACACTAAGGACGAACCTTCTACTTTGTCTTCAAAACTGCCGCCAAAGAAAGAATAGTTTAAGGTCACTCAAGCGTAGCAAATCCTTTATTCCATACAAGGATTGCTTCGTAACATCATAAATAAACGATAGATATCGACTATTTAGTAGAAGTAAGAACAGCTAGGACACAGCAAATACTGCATAACATTTTCAAATAACTTTGTGCTGAACGGTTAATAATTTTACAGACTTTCAAAATAGGTTGCTTTGTCAAAACTTGGAATTCACCATTTTTACGCAATCCTCTCTAACTTCTACTAGAAACGTCCAATTTTTAAAATCTAAAAAATCTGAGAAAGCTTAATATATGTAGAACTTAAAATGCAAAACAATGTGACCAATAAAAATGCCTTTCATACCTAAATAATCCCATCTTTCCCGGTATAAATCATTCTGGGACACCCTGTAGCTGAAAACCAATCAACTTTCGTTTATTCTGGACAAGACACAATAACTGAAAAAGAATTCAATTTTGACATGGGGATGAGGTTGAAAAAAATCCAGCGACAGAATAGGTTAATGGTACAAATGCTTGCGAAACATTTTGCCATAATTGAAGCTAAAATGGTGAAATATGGTGCAAAAGTGGCACATTTTAGACTAAAATGGCCAAATAAAACACACACATACATTGGCACACATAACAACTTGTGGTCGTGGTTAGTTCCGTAGTTATATGAAGCTATGAAAGTGCTGCTGTTACAAATACAAAGTAGCACATTGTGGAACAGACTGTATTTTGTGTGATAAATAGCTATAAATAAATATATACGATGCAAGAGGCTACGAGCATTGCCCACTATCGTAACAAAATAAATAAAAGCCTACATTTACACCAAATTTGTTCTTGAAACACTTTTACTTTGCTGATACGAGTCAATTTGCTAATTGGGTACAATTCTGGCAAGTTAAGGGCGTACTACACCCATATATTGGTTTGATTGGTCTAAATAAATATTTTTTCATTTATAGCTAGGCGATATATGCACGGATCATGTGAAATTTAAAAAATATGAAAAAAGAAGAAAAAAAGTGCTTTTAAACAATTGTAGTAAGTCATTTTAGCCCTATATATATTTTTGTTTACTGTATCCAAACCATGATTTATTCTATTCAGCATGTTCAAGTAGGGTACATGAATAGAATACATTAAATCCTTTGTTATACTCTCTATAGAAAATGTAGTGGTGCATGCAAAATATATAAACACTTACACAATGGATGTATAGTCATTAGTCAATAATATTATAATGTGTTGTTAGGAGAAGAAAAGGCTATTAGGTCACCGTATGTCAGGTTATAGGTCAATTGGTTCAGGTCAAATTTAAGCATCAATTTTGAATACACATGTGAGAGTTTGTGATATCATAATGAGGAATAATTTTGATATTCTGTCTTTAACTGGATATATATCGAGAAGTGCAAGGTGGATATACTAATATACCTTGGGATGTAAATGGTGAGTACAATTTAGAATGCCTAGTTGCGATGGATTTCACAAATAAATATAAAATAGTTACCAAAATCACAAACGTTAAGCTTACGGAAAACTACCCAATATGGTGGTATAGGTGACAAGAAATACAATTTTTTCAACATTGCTGTAGTATGGTTGTGGTAACCTGTTACCTGTGGCTTAATTAAGTTTCAGTGAAATAATGTCGCAAGTTAAAAATACAAAATATAGCTCAACATTGAAAATAGAAGCATTTTAACCAGTTCCTTTTTGATAGTTGTGGAGCACCAAGTTCATGAAGTCATAAAAGAAATCAGGAACCACTTATTCCCATTTTACATATCAACTTTATTTCCCTAACGTGTTAGCAACACATATCCAAAATTTTAACGAAATCCGTTGATAGTAAGCTTTCCAAAATGAAGTGAATTTAAATCATCAGTGATGTACCACATTTTGGCTTCTACTTTTAAAAGCATGTAAGCTACGTTGATACCGATGCCACCAATAAAACGAGAAGATTTGCCCCTTCATTTTGCATACCACTTTGTCCATTTTTTTTGTAATTTCTTCACAAAATGCAAAAAATGCAAAAAAAAAAATCAATGGGTGTAGTACCCCCTTAAAGCAATGAATAAATTTGTCCAGACCTTCCTTATTTTTTTTTAGTTTTCAGAAGTCTGTTTTCGTTTTCGTTCATTAATACATAATATCCATGGTTTTCAAAGTTTACAATGAGTTTGGGACGAAGGCTTTGGATATAGCCCCGCGTCCTTATTTTTCATGGCGCATACCTTTTGAAATACAAGCACAGAAGTACTTGGCAGGTGATAGTTTTTCTGGGGTACCCGTACAGAAACTGCTTACCCTCCAATGAATTTGGTATAACTGATGTGCTTGGTGAGCCAGGTAAGGACTTTCCTTCTAAGGCCACCCGCTATAATGACTTACCCATATCGAGTCTCTGGCCAACAACGACAACAACTAAAGCCAACACTACAACCAAAGCGAATTTCATGTTGAAAATAGATTTCAGATGTCCAGTATTAACAAAGTGTAAACCACCAATGTGTGCAGTATGAATGTCATGTATACGGCTCACCAAAACGTGAAATGAACTTCCTAACGACAGGCAATGATCAGACTATTAATAGACTGTTCAGAATCTACACTGTAAAAATCTGACAGTAAATTTTTACGGTAGAATACCTGGCAACTAAGTTGCCAGCATTCTACCGTAAAAACGGCGATTTTACAGGTATTTCACCGTATAATTAGCATATCTACGGTATATTGCCGAAAAGGCAAGGTAGAATGCCCATAATCCTGTATAAAATACGGTAGAAAGCATGTACATTTTACTGGCAACTGGTTGGCCAACATTCTATCATTAAAATTACAGTAGTTGCTGTAACTCATGATGCAGTCATGTCTACAGTAGAATTCACCTCGACCTTTGCAGGACTTAAACCCCATTAAAAGCTATTAAACCAAGATAACACTCATTGAAACAGCTCAACTGATTAAATCGGATCTTCTCTGGCTGTGCACATGTGTCTGTTTTATATGTGCGATATAGCAATGAGCTGGTATAATACAGCTTCAGTTGGGTAACCGATTATAAAGGAAACGCAAGGAAACAATGGTATGTAGACCTTTGTTCACGAAATGAGACAATGGCCTGCTTTTTGTTAACCAGCATTCTTGAAAATGAGCAACATAATGATTGTTGACTTAACACGGTTTGGAAATAATTTCTTCATATTTTTGGTGTTATCTGTCGTTTACATATCCTTCCTAAAACACAAAAGTGCGACCCTTTGTCAATCACCTACAGTACCCAATTTCGGCATACTATATAAGAAACTTATCATGATGATTGCCAGAGAATAGTTTAAATTTAGCTTGTACCGTTTTTTTGTGGCATCCTTCAGAAGTGAGCGGTCCGATACCAATATTTTCGGTCAAATCTCCATTCAATTAACACGGGGAGTTGGCTAGCTATGCCTTGCCCTCACTCATATTTTACAAAAGTGCGACTATTTCTGAACATCTAACCTAGCTGTAATTTTAGGTCATGTTAGAGAAATATATTTGCTAGAAGTTTGGAGAATAAGTTAAATATTGGCTGGTTATTTTTCACACAGTGATGTTAACTAGGCAAGTGCCCATTCTTCCAACATACATCATTTGTAGAGGTCACGCGTCAATGGTGAGAGCACTGTGTATTGTGTATAGGAAAACGGACAGTAACATGCAGTATGTTAACTCTGCACATTATACGAAATAGCATTTAAACACAATCTGTCAAGACAATACAGCTAATTACTTGGAAATTGGAAGAGACAACACTTAACACACACAAACAAAATAAACAAATACAGTCTAAGGGTACTAATATGCCTATTTTCAGTGAAATAGTAATTAAATTTTACGGTAAAGTGCCGTAAAATAACGGCTTTTTTACAGTGTACCAAATATACATCACTAAAGGGGCTTTCTCTGCATGGACACGTGTACGGCATCTGTCACGATATAATTTATTTATTTTACGTAATTATTTGTTTTCATGATTCCGTCAGCAGATGAGTGCCCAACTTTAAACCAAATTTGATAAAAACAGACCAAAATTTATACCAATTTATGAAAAAACGCCCTTTATTAAACCAAATTTTCATGAAATTGAGGACTAACAATAAATCAGACTGAAAATGCACCCGAGTCTATTATGAATACCATATATAGCTGATGTGTTAGTCCAATATGATAAGAAAACATTTCTCCCGATGACCCCCCTGTTCACATTGGCTGTATACCATAAGCTGTATTTTTGCTGGAAATGGGCCGGTTCTTGTCCGCCATTTTTACCTCAGATCACTTGACCTTTTGAGGTAATTTGGTAGATTTGCATTTTTTAATTTTTTTTAATAAAATGCTAGAGTAAACAATGTCCCATGAGGAATGACACAAGTCAAGACCTTTAATATAGGCACCTACAACCATGGCCAAAATGTGTTGAGACAAACGTACACTATATTATTATTATGGCCTTACTTCCGTTATTTTTTAACGTGATAAAGTGGGGGTTTCTTTGGTGTCAAGCCTAAACCCTTTCCTAACACCCCAACCCTCCCCTTCCCCACAAATCAATGTTGGGTGCCACCAAGCGCGTGTGACCAAAAAAAGTAGGATTCACCATTGATCGGGGAAAGCGGGGGCTTATTTACATTACCCTATCAAAACCATCCCAACACTTATGGCCAGCATGGTAGGCACTATAAAGACTACTACATGGGCCAATCAGTGGTTCACAGCAGCTTAGGAACAACAAGAGGTAAGGGGTACAGTAACTTAAGCATAAGACACATGAAATGAGATGCTTATGCACTCTGCTCTTGACGGATGGTGCACCGTTGTCAGTTACGTCTCCGACTACTCCATCTGGTAGGCTATTCCAAACGTGAACTGCAGTGTGGATGAAAGTCCTGCCAGTAGATATGGTTCTAGAATCTGGTACTGTGAGGGCATGGCAAGACATGGACAAGCGGGAGCGGGTAGCTCTTCTGACTACAAAAATGGCTTTCAGATCTGGTAGAGGACTGTTGCTGCAGCGACTTGACGTCTTTGATGGATAGATTTGATGTTCAGCTCTGTGATCGCTTCCTCTTCGCTCACACCTATGATTCGAAGGACCTTCCTCTGGATAGAGTCTAATAATCCTAGAGTGGTGGCGCTGGCACTCATCCAAGACAGTGAGGCGTATTCCATCACACTGCGAACTTGGGTCTTGTAAACCGGTTGCACTGCCTCTCACATCAAGTTTGTTTGCAACTCTCCTCAGAGCGCCCAGCTTCTGATCTGCTCTGGATGAGACATGTGCCTTGTCCATGTCAACTTGCTGTCAATTGTGACTCCCAGGATCTGCAGCTCCTCCTTCTCAGCCAGTTTGGTGGTATCAAACAGTAGATCTAGCTTGGTTGGATTCCTCTTTCTGGATATTGTCATTGTCTTCATGACTCGAAGGTCACCTTTCATTTGTCTACCATGATCCTCATTTTCTCAAGGTCTCTGTTTAGGCTAGCAGTAACAGCTTCAGAGTTGTCTCTAGATGTAATCTCGCAAAATAAGGTGGAATCATCTGCGTAGAGGTATAGCTGGTTTTCACACTCATCACCCAGGTCATTAATGAAGACAGAGAATAAAGGTGGGCCCAATATTGACCCCTGGGGAGCTGATGCATTGATGGAGGAAGTACTTGATGACTGGCCAGATAGGACAACTTTGATGGAACGATCTGTCAGTTTTTTTTTATTTGATTGTTTGATATTATTTTATTGCAAATTCGTGGCCCGTGGGCCAAATTACATACAATAAATTACAATAATTATACAAAATACACATAAGAACAATCAGAATTAAATATTTAAGCAAAAATTGTACATGATTAAGAAACACACAAAAATATATATACAATTTGAATTAACATTTAGAAAATTGAGTATAAAAGTCAGAGTAAAATCAATGTTTTGAAACATTGCACTTTTTTTAACAAGAAAGAGCTGGTCTCCACTATACTGAGAGCAGGTCTCTTATTTTATCCCTTGAGAAAGAAAAGTTTTGTCTTTTCGAAACGTCGGGTTTTTAACTTAGTTTATTTCTCTTGTGTTACTCCCCCATTGGATGTTGTGTCATATTTTCCCTGTTTTTAACAATAGAGAAGTGTAATAATTATGATGAAGGTAAACAGAAGGTTAAAAAAAGAAAAGAAAAGGAAATCCGACCGTCCGACCCAACTTTCCTATTTTCCCACTTGAGGGCAACACAACAATTTTTTGGGCCTAAAGTGAGGGAAAAATAAGATAAACATGCCGTCCTTAAGTCATACGAGCTGGTGCCTTGTGCTTACAGACAAACGTTTAAAGATTCAAGAAAGCAAGCACCCGTGTAGAATTTTGCTGGAGTAAAAGAACAAATGTTTGACAGGTGGCTTGGTTCCAAAGAAGTCAAGGATAATTTAGTACAACTTGGGCAATAATTGGTTCTTACAGTATAGAAGAATTCAAAAATTGTGTTCACGCAGACATTAAAACCCACTTGGATGAAAGCGCTAGCAAAATTAAAACCTTGCAAGGAAGTAGTAACAATGGCAGATGACTATGGCTTAAAGGGCACACATATTGCTCGGACAACGTCATATCATTCGCAAGCTAATATTATGGGGACAATGGAAATGACTCCTTTTTTTGAGAAAATAAGTCGTTTAAAATTGATATTCCTTCTAACGAGATAGATTTGACCTAGAAATTACAATGGTGTCATGATATGAATATTGCCAGCTTTGAGAGAATGGAATGTCAACACTGCCAATGCACAGAACGTATACTGTTGTTTTTATCCAAAAAAACTCTGAATCAAGTATTACAAATTTAATGGTGTTTTACACATATGGATAAAATCAGACCGCTTCTTTGCTATATAGGCCTATTAGTAAATTGTGATATTACAATTCATATATATCAACTTGATGAGAAATACTTGAACTAAAAAACTAACCTTTTGATGTGCCTTCCCAATTTTTCGTGTAAAAGGTCACGCTTTACATACATCAATGGATATCAAAAGAGTTCTCCGAGAGATCATGTGTATTGTAATGCTCTTTAACATATACCGTAGTCTCCTACACAACCAGTTTGGTTACGCGTAACCAAACTGGCTGCGGAGGAGACTACTCTACATATAATGTACGTCATCAGTCTGCTGCATTGGAAATCAATTTCACTTCGAACGCTGAAAAGGGCCGTACGAGCCAGCATTTTACCCACACAATTTGTCCTTTTTCAGGAGAAATACGAATAAAAAAATTGCAACGAGTGTCAACTTGTAATGTAACCATTATTCTCTTCGAATAGAGTTAAACTTGTTTTTGCAATAGATATGCCCTTTAACTCACAAGCTGAATACAAATAAATTGAAGTTATTCAAACAAGCATATCCGATTTCAGGGTGGTGCACAAGAAGGGAAAACTCATGGTCTAATTCACCGCATAGTGCTGGTATTAGAGGGACTAACCCAACAGGTAGGACTGAATTAACTGAAAGAAATCAGGACATCTGAAATTAATAATAATAATAATAAACCGCGCTTATATAGCGCATAAACATTATAAAAAACATCTCAATGCGCATTTGAAAAGAGAAAATTGCAAAAAGGAAGATAAACACAGCATAGCAATGCGCCTTAGATTAAAATCCAAACAAGAATTACAAAGACAGCAGCCATATACTAGTAATACTGTACGATGTGCAGTGTCACCTGGTTTAAAGGAACCAATAGTCAGTGAAATCAAGAAACAAAGATTACCACTGAAGGAAGTGACCCAGACAAAGTGTGTGAGGAATTTGAACCATTTTGTTAGAGAGATCTGGATCTGGATCTGGACGTTATACTCTGAATAAACGGGTACCCGTATCACATCAGAGTACAAACCAACTAAGACTGGATTTAAGGTTGGTCTGAACCCTGGAATTATGGAAACTTTCGGGCCTCATAACTGCTAAATTGTTGGTGTAAAGTATATAAAAGTATACATATTTAGAATGGCAAAGACTTGGTAAGTTCATCTGTGAGGTCAAATTTGGGCCAAAATGCTAGTCCTTAATGGCGGTCTTGAAGTTTCCTTAGTCTGGTATGTCTAATATGTCGTGGGTAGTCCGTTCCAGGGTGGTATTATCCATGGAAAAAGCTATTTGCGTAGGTTGCTGAGTTGACTCTGATTTGCATGTATGAAGAGGGGTGGTGTCGTCTGGTCATTCGTGTTGGTCGGGTGAGGTGGTCCTGCTAGTTTATGTCGACGAGATTGTGTGTGATTCTGTACATCAGGCTAAGTCTGGTAATAAGGCGATAGGTATCTAAACTTGCCCATTCAAGTTGGTTGAGCATTTGCGTAACACTTGCTTCTCTGGAGTAGTTGTTGTAGCACAACCTAACAGCTGACCTCTGTATCATGTCTAGCTGGTGTCTCCCCTTATTTGTAGAAGGCATCCACGCTGCCGACCCATAAGTCAATTTGCGTTGAATGGGCAACAAATAGAGGCGAGACATGATGTATGTAGGACAAGCTTTGAAGTTCCTTCTGATAACACCCAGGATCTTCTAAACAGCTATTGTGACTTCACAGATATGCTCTTTCCAACGTAGGTTGTCACAAAACTTCAGAACAAGGTACGGATGAGAATGCGTTGCCACAAGAGTTTTTTTGCATAAGTGTATGGGGAGGTTTTGATGATTTTCTTGGTTGTGAGGTTAATTTTGAAACATTTATCTGTATTAAAAGTCATCTGCCAGTCTTGAAACCAACGAGATATATGTTTGAAGGATTTTCTGGTCTTCTACAGAGTTGATCTCACGATAAATGAATACATCAACGGCAAAGAGTCTGGTCTTCGTAATAGCACTCACACAGCTATACACTCTTATCACTGATATTAAGAAAACGCTGTTTAGGAGAGAATTTTTTAACAGTTTTGCCCTGATTACGATTTTTGCTTTAAGCAGTATATATTAATCGTATTTTCTTAGGGTTAATCAGGGGGAATATATTGTTTAAACATTAGCGAAGTAAATGCTTTAATCAGCATGTTTGATTAAAGAAATAACATGCGTTTAAGCAACATCTGTGTTATTTCGGCAATACAGTTCGCCCAATCCTTATTTTAATCGAAGATTGAATAAAGAGTACAATAAAATAGAGGACATCACATCGGTTTGCCGGAATATATACTTCAATTTCCATCTACATTATTCAGATGTAGCCAGGAAGCCCAGGATAATACTGAATTACCATGAGAGGCGATATACAGGGTGTCCCAGAAAAAATTACCGGGCGAACAAATTTGAATGTAAGTCGAGAAATAGACATCAGAATCCAAAAATCTAAACATCAGCGTGTAGCCCATCTTATTCTGCATCTTATACGCCAATTACGCTGGAATCGGTTGACTGATCGCGAAGAAATGAGCGATTACATAACGCATATATCAATTCACTTCATTCCAAGTTTGAAAGAAAGATCATTCAGCATAATCCACACTAGTTAACTGTCAATGGACTCCATATTTTCTTCTGTGAAATCCTCTGTTTTTTAAACAATCTGTTTCTTGCAAAACATTTAATTAGGTTTTGTTCAAATTTGAAAACCTGCATGATATTGAAAATGAAAGCTTGCATATAAGATGATGCTCGGTACTTGTAAATATATATTTTTCGTTAATGTTGCATAAAGAATTATTGCATAAAGAATTCCAGCTGGCTTAAACATTTCTCACACACATTAAGGGATCTAAAATGAGCGTTTATTGAGTTTCGACAGTATTTTTTGTGGGACATGAGAGCACCTCAGACCTATCGAATTGCATTCTGAATACGAAGCATGTCTTTCTGATATCAAATAATTTTCATTTTTTGAAAATCAAAATATAATACAAATTTTATGACAAATTATAAAAATTTGATATTTTTCAAATTTTGATATATAACAGTCCTCGAAGTAAATTATATAAATCTAATGATATATTCTTAAAGTGTATGTAGTAGGAGGAAAAGCCGATGGTCAATTGAAAATTTTGACCTTTCATATTGAAGATATGGATTTTTTCCCAAAAGACCTTATTTTTTGTTTGGTGTTTTGGGAAAAAAATCCATATCTTCAATACAAAAGGTCAAAATTTTCAATTGATCGTCGGCTTTTATCCCACCTACATACACTTTAAGTATAAATCATCAGATTTATAAAGTTTACTTCAAGTACTGTTAAATATCAAAATATCAATTTTAATGATTTGCCATAAAATGTGTATTAAATTGCGAATTTCAAAAATAAAATTATTTGATATCAGAATGACATTCTTCGTATTCAGAATGCAATTCGATATGTCTGATGTGCTCTAATGTCCCAAAATAAATACTGTCCAAACGTTCATACCCCCCAGCCCTTAATGTTTTGATATATTTCCAAGAAATTGTAATGCAAAGTTTAAATCTTTTAAAACTTAAACAGTAATGATGTTGCATGGTATCAAAAATCACACGTAAAGCTGTAAGCACTTGATCATTGTTATTCTTGTCTCAAATGTTGGTTGGAAAGTTAAAATATAACATATTTGCACAACAAAATTGAAGTTGGAAGGCTTCCAATTGCAGAAATCAAAGTTTTACGGACAAACTGTTATTCATCTTCAGTGAAAGCATGAATGACATAACACCGTCCGATTATAAAATAGATAATATGGACTAAATTTAATGAGATACACACACTTTAGGCAGCGGTGAGCGAGTATGAAAAAAGTGTCTGTTGATCAAACATGGAATGAACTGAATTGATGCACACATTATGTAATCGTTCATTTCTTCGCATCAAACCGAATCAAATAAAATTTTTGTATGTGATGCACAACAAAATAAGCTATGTGCTTCATTTTAAATTGTTTGATTCTGATGCCTATTTCTCGACTTACATTCAATTTTATTTGCTCGGTAATTTTTTCTGGGACACCCTGTAGAGTGGTTTTGGAAGTTTTACAGATCGAACTTGGTTCGAATCTGTCAGCTTCGTAGCTCTCCGTGCAGTGTAAATTCATACACACGGCATTCGATGCGGGATCGATGCACTGCGAATGCATGCATGCATGTGTGTTGTGAAAGCATAGCCTATAGACGAATCCAACGAGCCAAGACATGGTCAGGATTTGGTCGGCCATTATTGGGTCCCCGCAACACCAAACTGGTGTTGTGACTGCCCAATTGGGTGGATTATTTTGTGTTGTAAACTGTCATCATTCTTTTGTCTACGTGTAACACGGGTGATAGAATGCAGTTTAAAATACCCTCCAAGGCTGCCATTGAGGTGTAGGAATGCGTGAAATTGGATTCGTCTATATGTGCAACGAATACAGAGAAATTTCTATACATGGATACTCGTGGATATACCATGATACGGGACGGTATCTGTCTGTTTTTGTATGCAGACTGCATACCATCGAGGACGACACACTGTTTCCTTTTGGTTATGAAGATCTCAATCCACTTGAGTATATTCTCGGTGACTCCATAATAATGGATTGTTTTTAAGAGGCGCTTGTGTGGAACTCGGTCGAATGCCTTGTAGAAATGATATAATATGGCATTCATCTGGGAAGTGAGAGTATTATTTTCTCACTTTCCTGCATTTGTGTAGCCATTTACTGCCCCGGACCCTGCGTACGGGTACGAGGGGAGTGCCTCAGGCCACTAAATTTGGTCCAATTATTTTTTTCCGCCATGGTCAATGATACTGCGTCCGAAGCCCCTAAGATGGAAATATGTTGATGACCTGACGTTTGGCGAAGTTGTAAATACTGAGACAGGTGGTTGTTCACAACTGCAAAAAGATTACTTTGGTCTTCAAAAATCAATATTTCATCCACAATGTCTTTGTTATCTATTGAATGTTGTCATGATTAATGGACTATATCTTCTATAATAGTGCCCGGCGACTTTATGCTCATTTTGTGGGAGCAGGTGATTATGAGTTGAGGCTTTCTGGCTTTCAACCCTCGAATGTACACCACGCTTTCAAAAGTAGATTGACTTGTAGGCCTATAATTTATCTGCTCGTGAATATTGCACTGCGAAATTTAAACACTAATTTTGTATACTTTGACTGCGGTCGCACGATTATGTAACAAACTGAAATGAAAACCGAAACTGCTTTCTACAAGTTTTAACAAAGGGTACAGATAAGTATTGGTAATGATGTCATGTGAGTTAATAGCTTAGGCAGAATAATAGAAAACCACGTGACTAAAACCAAAACCAATTCTGAACTCCACGGGGCACTTCATACTTGAAACAATAAATAAAATGACTTGCGTATGCACGATGCAGGTGGTGTATGACGTGCAGTCCCTAAATTCAGTAAATTTTCATCGTCGACCGTGTAATTGAATGGGATTATTTTGAAATTTTAAAACGCTTGAAATATCACAAACAAATAGGCCTATGTTGATAAATAATAAAAATACAAGCTAAAACCGTTGGGGTTCGATAATGAACCCCACAAAACTAACCGAGTATATGGAAAATGCCATACGGCCGGGCGGTTTCACGAGTTGCCGGCTCGATCATGTCATCCGCCGCCTGGCACGATGGGCAAATTGACCCAGTGCTAGAGCAGTCAAAGGGGGCCAAATTTGAGAAAAAATACAAAAAAAAGTACAAAATGGCCGCGAAGCGGACATCACGTCCTGCTTGTGCGCGACGCAAGGGGATAAGAAACCTTTGCAAAATGAAGACCCAATTGAAGACATTTGGTGCATTTGGACCATTTTGGCACTATTATTGTGTACAACTTTAGTTTGAAAAGGCCGAAAATTTGCGAGATGACGGCCATTCGTAGACAAGATTCAGTTCACTGTTATTGTATAAATATTGTTGTTTGAAACATATAGTTACGCGAAGCAGGGGGTGTCTGAGGGGGGATGTGTCCCCCTGAGAGGTGAGAAACTTCTGCAAAAAGAACAGCTAATTGAAGCCATTTGGTAGTCCATTTTGGCACTGTATTGTGTAAAAGTTTAGTTTGAAAAAGCCAAAAATTTGTGAAATGACAGGCCAATTGAAGTCACTTTTTTCACTGTTATTGTATAAATTATTGCATTAAACATAAAGTGTCGGGTGTCCAATACGGAAGCGAAAACGGCACTTGTTTATCCATACGCAGGAGGTGTCTGAGGGGGAAGGAGTTCCCCCCTGAGAAGTTTAAAAAATTTTGCAAAATGAAGCCATCGGGATCTAGGAGACAGGTCCATTGACACTTTATAAGACTCGCAATTAAAGCATTCATGGATCGATGTTGAGGTCAGCATGGAGTCCGTCTACTACTGATACACGATTGCCTCTCCTAGCTCTTCGGATGGTATATACAAATGCGCGCGAAGCGAGCGATAACATTTTCCATATTGAAGTTAAAAATGGTCAAATAATGGTTGAAGCTTGCGTACATTGACATTATTAAAGCTGAAATGGTCTTGGTCAATATGAGATTGATTTAGTCAAATCGTAAATGTGCCCCTGAGCCCGGGCCCACTTAGCCTTGTGGTAAATCCGGCCCTGGGTTCAATGCAGTTTTGATTAAGATCGCCCACTGCATTGTGTACTATAACCATGTGATGACTTACCATTCGTAGAAGTGAGTCTACCATTTGCGTTGCCGAAAACATGCAAAGCCAACACCACAGTCAATAGCCTGCCTGTCAAGTCAGTTACAGATTTAATGGCGGAACCAGTTTGTCTTGAACAAAAGGTATATCTCGATGAATAGCTTGTCGGCAAATTAAATCGGCGCAATTAATCTGCGATTTCTAACAAGAATAGATTCTTATATGTTTTCTGTAATATGCTAGTTTTCACTGATCAAATTGTCACCGGGAAAACATTTCTATTTCATTCCAGCGCCTATAATTATCGTCAATACGTGTATTTGCTCGCCGATCGTTATTGAGAGGAGCTTCAAGCAGCTGGGACATATAAGACGTATAACTAAATACGAATAGTGAAATACACACAGTTTATTATACGTCACTGATTCAATGATAAACATGCACGAGACCAGTAAGACTTAATTCACTTGATCGATGAACTGGAGATCCTGTGGTCTATAAAAACTTAAATTTTACTGTAATTAAAACACTTCAGGCTTAGTTTTTCAAATGATATTTAGTGCACCATTATGGCATTAGAATCATGCAAAAGTAGTAATTAGAGAAAAACTTTCATGAATAGCCTGTTGGCAAATCAAATCGGTATCAATGAAGCTAAAAATGGTCAAATAATGATTGGAACAAAATCGCACAAAGCTTGCAAAAATTGATATGTTGAAAGCTGAAATGGTCAATATGAGATCGATTTAGTAAAAATCACACACACCATCGGAAATTTTAGCCGTTCTAGATCGTGGCGCTGGGCCCGGGCCTACTTAGCCTTGTGGTAAATCCGGCCCTGGCCGTTAAAATCATTGTGTACTATGACCATGTGATGACTTACCATCCGTAAATAGATCACCATTTGTGATGCCGAAAACAAGCAAAGCCAACACCACGACTACCACGAATTTCATATTGAAACAACGTTTCTGATATCGAGGAACAGATCAGGTAAGTGGTGTACGGCTTACAGCTCACCCCAACGTGCAATAATCTTTTGAAGTCACAGCAGGCAATGATCAGATTAAGGAGGTGACACTGAATTCGCGGATTTCTATTAGCAACGCTAATCTATGACAATTCCGCTGGTTTGCGAATTAGAAAGTGAGGCAAGCTATTATCGATCGGTTATGAATAAGTAATACTCGACTACGTTTGCTAAATAAAGCCGGCGTTATTGAGCGAATTTTGCCGTTTAATACGAATGCAAAGCGCCCCCCCCCCCAATTGGTCAGCGCAGACAGGAAACGGGTAACAGTCATGTTCTATCAGGCATCTGTGGAATTTGTTTTTCGAAGAAATTCTACTAATTTGACGTGGGAATGACTATTTGTAATAGTAGTGTCAAAATTAGAATTAACTTTTATTTTATAACGAAATAGTAAACCCTGTATAAAGACTACTGTGAACTGCGCATTCACCTCAATAATACTGGCATACGTCAATTTGCGGGAGATGTTTCATTTAAAAGGGCATTTCGTGATCCACAGCCTCATCCCCCTACTTTTCTCCAAAAAATTTGAGATTTTTATACTACTGGATACCTCTGGCTACATAATGTTTATGTACCAAATATTTCTTTCAGATTAATTTGTTTAGCAAAAATATCGCCAAATTTGATTTTCGTTCTGGTATACCAGAACGAAATTACAACAGTGGCCTATGGAGCAGTGTAATATACATAATCATGCATAACTCGCAAACGCAAAATCGGAATCAACTGAACTTTTGGGAATAAGCTTTCTTCGTGGATAGCTGCTGAAATATGTCATAAAAAGAGGATGATAGGATTACGAAATACACCTTTAATACAGACCATCACGTTATGTTAATTAGGGTCGTTGATTACGGTTATTAAGGTTAGGGGTAAGGTTAGGGTAAGGATTAAGGTTAGTAACCCATAACCCTAATTAACATATCGTGACGGTATGTCTTAAATGAGACATTTACCCAATTTGTAGTTGTTTTGCTGTTGGTGTTGGTGATAGTGATGGTAGTGTCATTTCAATGATGGGAGGGCAATAGTGGTTGTGTTGGTGGTGGAGAGTGGATTTACTATTATAATGAGGTTAAAGTTTTAAAACTTCTCTATATTGAAGCTTATATTTAATCATTATAATCATGAATAATCAAAATAAAACTAAAATAATAATAACAATAATGATTATAATAAAAAAAGTGAACAATATGCGCCATATGTGCAAGCAATTGTAATATTTAAATTAAAACTTATTGTGCGTAAATTGGTACTGATGAAAACGATTAGCAATCTTAACGAGGAGCCTGGCAAAGAATTTGCCTAACGCAGATGGCTGTTTTTATAATAATCACATTCTCTACAGCAGTATTCATGGTAAAGACATATTAAAACTCTAAGTGCATCCACCTTTGTGGCAATTCTGTGTTTTTTCTTGAAAGTGAGTAAAATAAACAAATACTTGGTGATTTTATTGCCTAGTACCACTCTGTCTAGAGTGGAGTCAAAACCCATGTTTTACTTACATGTCCTACTCCAGACATAACGAGTCACATGGGAGATTACTTGTCCAACCCTCTAGTATAAACTTCAAAAAGTAAACAGACCCACCCAAAGAGTGGTCCTACTCCAGACATATAAACATGTGACATGGTAGACTACTTGTAACATCCTCATAACAGGTGTGCCCAGGGAGTGGTCCTTTTTTCAATTAAAATTTTCCAGACAACATTATGTAACCTCACAACAAGGGTTCCACATGTGTGTATACTTTTAGGACACAACCATGACCTCAGCATGTTTGTGGCATAACATAGATTGTCAACATACAGCCTTTAGTGTAACGAGTGGAATGTTGGCCAAGTGGTCTCTTGTACCAAGGCAGAGTGATACATGGAAAAAGAGACCACTGTCTGGCCAACACCTGTTATTTATTACACTAAATGCTGTCTGTTGACAATCTATGTTTACAAACATACTGAGGTCATGGTTGTGTCCTAAAAGTACTAGTATACACCCACATGGAACCCTTGTAAAAAGACCATTCTCTGGGCACACCTGGAATATGAGGATGGTACATTAGTAGTCTACCATGTCACATGTTATGTCTGGAGTAGGACCACTCTTTGGGTGGGTCTGTTTATTTTTGAAGTTTATACTAGAGGGTGGAACAAGTAATCTCCCATGTGACTCGTTATGTCTGGAGTGGTACATGGGAGTGGTACATGGGTTTTGACTCCACTCTAAACAGAGTGGTACTAGGCAGTAAAATCACCAGGTATGGTACAAGTAACTTATTCCACTATATTCCAACTATTACTAGTTGATATAATATTTGTGTTGGGGTACTTGTGCGTATGTGTGGTTAATATATTTAATGGGAGGATTCTAGTTGAAGGTGTACAGGGACGTGCCACAACATTTGGCAAATGTGGGTACTTTTTGGGTGATTTTTGTGTGCTCTTTGTGACAAATTGGTATACTGATGGGTTGCAAAACAAGTAAAATATAAGTAAAGAGAAAGTCTGCGTGACACATCCCTTACAAACTTTTTAGGAACTCCTCCCCAGGATAATTATGTGACAACCATAGTAAAATGTACAAGAAATTAGTCATTGTGAGACCATTTAAGGTCAAAATTTACCTTGATTTGGACCAAATTAGAAATGTAAATTTTTACGCACTCTGCGCGCAAGTTATACAGGAAGGATCATCCGGATATCCGGGAGCAAGTCGCTTGTATCCAAGGCAGTTCAGTGCCGCTATTCCTCCGGTTTTCAGGCACCGCTCAACCACACGATTATAAAAAAAAACCACGGAATTAAACCGCCGCAAAATCGATGGCAGCTGGTGGCAAGAATTTTGGCACCGCAATCGTCGAAGTTTACTTTTAAAGGGCGAACTGTAGATAACAAAAACGACCGGTAAGAAATGATGATCAATAAGGAAAAATAAATTATGTATAAAGAAAAGATGTTGTATAAAAGGTCTAAAGTGAGTAAATCTCCTGTTGAATTTCAATTTTAGGACTGTAGTAATAAATTGAAAGCTGCAATTAGAATGGGTCATAGAAATTATACATAATAAATCATTATACATGACATTTCTGAAAATGTTAAGAGTAATCCTAAACAAATTTGGTCATATGTTGCTTCTTCCAAAACGTGTTCTGAAAATACTTGTTTTACTGTTGATAATGATGTAATTGCTGATCCAAAGTATATTGCTGATGTTTACAATATTAATTTGCTAGCAAATTTGATGCCATATATGAACCTGTTGATCTTGATTCTTTGCCTGATTCTATTCCTTCACATAGTGCAGTCCTTTTCATTGGAGCATATTACAGTAAGTGAAGGGGTGGACAGTGGATGTTCTTAAGGGCTCGGAAAGAAATGTATAACGTATAACATCAATCTCATAATTTGCATATAGCCGCCATTCCCCCAGCTAGCTTGTCCAAATCCAAGGGGTGCCGGTCATCTAGTGTATATCTATATTTACGGTTGTATCCCCCGTTCATGAACGGGCTACACCCATGTCTCTAAAGCCAAGATGGGGTGCCAGAAATACAGGTTGTAACAAACAAATATACAATTTAAAAATAGCATTAGGAAAAAATATCACTTATCCATTGTATTGAATTTGACTTGGTCGTCAAGGTAATTTCTCTAACTACAAGACTGTTAACGGACGCCCGCATCTCGAAATTTCCCGTAATTCTACAGGAACTAGCCGTTAGCAAAACAGCTTTTTGCGATTAGAACCACCTACCTACCTCCACACCCACCCACATATCTACATGTAATAAACGCAACCCAGAAAGTATCGAAATGATTATAGATGGTCAGATATATCGGGAACTGAAATATATAGCAAAAACTTATTGAATGTATATAAAGCGCAGCTTGCTCCTGCGCATTTTGATACCTCTTTCGTTGCTCTATGATATCATTTGGTCGAGTTATGGGCGCTTGAGTGGCTTCAAGTCGGATTTTGAAAGTTGCACTTATCCCAGCAAACACAAAAACGTTTTAAAAACGTTGTTAATAAGTTATATTTTGGCTTTTGGTTTACATAAAAACGTTTTAATAACATTAAAATGTCGGGTTTTCAAAAATGTTATTGTAAACTATTTTTGCAAACATTTTTTGCAAAATATTTTGTCAACACTTAAATAACATTATGTTAAAATATTTGCACTCAGCAAACACAGAAATGTTCTTAAAATGTTTTATAAAACGTTATTGCAAATATTTTGGGCAAACATTTTTCGCAAAATATTTTTTCAACCCCAAAATAACATTCTGTTTAGAATGTTTTGTATCAAGTTTTCAAGAATGCTTTTGGAATGTTATTAAAACGATTTTATACCCTTTATATAACCCGACATTTAAACGTTTTCTGTAAAACATTTTTGTTTGCTGAGCAGTAGATTATCAAAAAAAGTTTTTTAAGGTTATGAAAATGTTTTATACTCTTAATATACCCTTTATATAACCCGACATTTAAACGTTTTCTGACAACCTTTTATAACCTTTTGCGAATCATGTCGAAAACGTTTTGTGTTTGCTGGGTAGCTATGATTTCAGACATACAATGGTGATGAGTGTAACCTGCTTGTAGTGCATGGCGATATTCAAAATTGTATTCATCTATTGCTATGGTAGCTGATCCGATTTATTACATCACTTCTACAGGGAATTGAAGCATTTGCTTTCGTGGCAAGTTGCTCATAAAGACAACTGTAAAGTTATTAAATGTATATTCGCTCTGAAAAGTGGAACAGGTTTAATCAATTATGGCCATGATCAGAGATATCTCACACTGATGAGTAAACATGTGATGTGATCCAATGAATCATTAGGCAAGAAAAATCAATTATCGTATTTCTGTTTAATATTTTCACATTTAATAGGTTTTCTAATATACATTTACTTTATTTGTTTTTATTTCAATTTTAGCGCTGAACGACTAGTTTTGCTTTACATCGTTACCAGAGAAAAGTAAACACATCCTACACCAACGGACAAAGTTTGGAAGCCCGTGTCTAACAAATTATGGAAATCAACAAATTAAATTAAAGCACGGCGATACATTTAAATGCGACAGATACCAAGATTGAGCTTTGTAAAATTCACCGTACACAAAGCTAACAGACACTGAGTGGGCGAAGCATTTTGGTCACTCAGACTCATGATGCTGGGCTTACACATTTACTCTATAATCGGCGCATTTAACATTACACAGATATGGATTGCAATGGGATGAACCTGCCAAAACAATTATTATATTTTTGCTTCGTTTTGCTGCGTGATTTGCAATTAACTCCAATTACCACCAAATGTTTTCATTTCATAACACAATATTATTAACCATTATGAATTTAAAGGCCCATTAAAGGCCTGCGAGTGGTTCAGCCGAAAGCCGTGTATAAAACAAGACATTTTACACGAATCTGTAATTAGCTACATGTATTTGGGACTTCAACTTCGTTAGTACTGTTGTTTTCTTTGTTTTTTGCCAAATTTGTCATCTAAAAAATACCATATGACAATTTGAATGACCTATCCTTCACTTTTAAGCAATTTATGTACAATTTTAATTTTTCTACATTTGCGCTGGGATCACTGAATGGGTCTTTAACCATGTTAACTAGTGTGACTTTGAAATTAACCCGCTCCTGTACTACACTGTATGCTGCCAACCAAGTGCTTTCATTCCCAACAGAGTGACAATTAAGTCGATTAGCAAGCTTTAATAATCTTTTCACTTGCTGATAACTACTAATTGGCTTGCAAAAATGTCAACATTTATAAAATGTATATAGGCCTACGAGCGTCTTAAAGAATATGAACTATTATTGCACCGCCTTTTTTAGGAGAATCGATGGTAAAGTACCTCATAATAACGGTAATTGACATTCATAGCTCCACCCATTTCAACCTGAATGTTTTATGTATTTCTGCACTTAAAGGGGCATCGGGAGAGTGCGCCCTCAATTTTGGTCGAAGTCCATAATTGTCCACATAAGTTAAGCTTTAACGTCTGGTGTGTAAAAATTCATGAATTTGTAATCAAGTTCGGGGGCCAAAACAAATCTTTCACAACCTTTCATGATGTTTTCACCCTGGAACATGTATTAAACATTACAAAACCCTAAGAAACTATACGTAACTTTAGTTTATACATGTTGAGGGGCCAAGTGGACTTACGATCTTCTTGCGCTCAGGTCTTCAATTGTAAGAGCACCGGGATTGATGGATTAACATCAGATTTTGTTTAAATGTCACTGGAGAATGGTAGGGCAATTCTCGCGTTTCACAATACGATGCGCCGCCAGCGGTTGCTTTTGGCAGTCAAATTTTCGACTCCAGAGTCGACATCGCCGTTCTAGCTGCTATTGAATTTTCACGCAAGTGTGATAATAAATATGTTGAAAACAGCTCCACAAAGGATTCCCTGATAGAAAATGGATCTACTGCAGCCTGTTTCAAAAAATATTGTGCACGTGAAAAGCGCCCTCTTTGGCAATAAGAAAATATCATTGTGACATGATGCTTACATCAACGTCAAGGGCGTAGTCTTAGCTCTCAAATACCGTTTGTTCTGTTGTAAATTGTTGTTTTAGTGTGCATTCGCATGTAACATCATTATAATGACATTTAAACCCACAATGATGCATGTTTCTGTATTGTATTTCGTATTACGCGGGCTTTGGATATTGACTCATTTTCCCATGATGCACTGCGTATTTTGGCCTCGACCCAGCGACCGCTGGAGGCGCATCGTATTGTGAAACGCGAGAATTGATTGATCACGGTATTGTCAACAAAAAGTACTCGGGACAAAGATCAAGTGTATGGGGCGCAGCGTTCGAAGTAAGACTCGTCCTTGCGTCAAATACCCGTGAAAGTAGGCGCGGACCCGCAAAATTCCTACGGTACGGGTCCGCATGACCCGTAAAAATTGAACCAAGCAAAGAGCAGAAAAGGCTAGTATTGTTGTTCCACAGTCCACGGGAAAATCTGGTTCACATAATACGTCCAGCTCCCTGAGTACAATTTCATTTTAGTTTCCCATTAAGTTTTCAACATGTGTTTTCAATTTTCTACTGCTATAATGTTAGTGCACACGCATTAGGTATTGCTAGTTATTGTTTCTATAGTCTACACCAACATATAATACTTCATAATAGTTGAACCCTTGAAAATTAGTAAGGACCCTAGAAATTTCAAAGGCAATTTAGGGTATGTGGTCGGACCCTTGAAAATTGGTGAGGAGTGAGGACCCTTGAAATTTCAAAGGCAAGGGATTTTTTTTCTTATTTCGAGGCCTGCTGAGGAGATGAAGTTTATTTGGAACAATATTTGTATCATTAGCAGGGGTAAGACATTTTATTACAAAGAGTGGGCTAAAAGAGGTACATGGTAAGTCAAAAAAAGTGCAATAGAGCAAAGAATCAATATTTATGTAAGAACCAAGTTGAACTTTCCCATTATTGAAAGTTTTTATAAATGCCACACTCAATAGTCACCTTCTGTGAAACAATGAAGTGATCTGCTACTACCGTTTAATTTTTTGCTGTGATACCCAATTTCAATATTTGTCCACAAGGTACCATGTATTTTGAATGAGAGCACACAATGCACGATAAAGGCACCAGTTTTGAAACTGACTATAACTTAAATAAGGTTGATTTTTGTGTTACTTTAATTTCTTTTTTTTCCTGTTCATACCTCACTCGAGTCTAACTCCAGTTTCTTAACCACAATATGTCCAACTTACTGGATATTTTGTAATTCACTCCACTTCAATTTGCGCGCATTTCATTTCGACACTTGAAAAACCCGCCTACAAATTTATGTTTTTGATAGAGAATAAACATAAAGGGAAAATGAAAATAACAACAAATAATGTTTCTTCTCCTTAAACAAGACCGAGGACAATTAACACTTTGGGTGCTCCATTTTATTTCAATGCCAATGAGGTTAAGTTGTTCCAAATCTACCTTACACAGAGTGGGCTGACATTCAAATTTTAGATATCTCTTGGACAAACATTAAAATTGGGTATCGCTATAAAATGTGTCATAAAAACAAAACGGTAAATGCTAATTCCTTGATTTTTTCACACAAGATCACTAATGGATATGTTATTTATAAAATGTTTTAAAACCTAAAAGGTTCAACTCGGTTCTTAAAGAAAAATGGATTCTTTTCTCTATTGTGTTTTTTGACTCACCCTGTATTATATATATTTCAGACTTGTATGACCAAAACGGTGTCTTTCATTCATTAGATTAAATTAAAAGTAGGTTTTCACAGCCAGCCATGGTCTGTGTATATACAATATACAAAAGAATCTAAGTTAATGACATTTAATTGGGAAATAACCAGTAATATCTTTGCAACAAAAGTCTTTCTTAACAAAATAGGGAAAGAAAAAAGTAATGTGAACACTTCTTTTTTGGGTGCAAAAGAATAATTAAAAATATATGGAGCGAAGTTGAGCAAACAAATAATTTTGCAACATTACGAGTGTGGGTCAGTGTTCATTGAATTTACAACCGTATGACAAAACAGGCGAAAACTTTTTGCACAAGATTTGCAACTTAACGAGAATTGACCATTGCTCATTCTAGTGACTTTATGGACAATATAAGTGTGCTTTTTCATTTAATGACATAAAATTATTGTAAGGAACACTTGAGGTTTTGACTTTTAAAACCTACATTTTGGTCAAAAAATGCTTGGATAGGTAGTTTTCAACAGATTTTCCACATTCGCCTTGCTATAACATTGAATTGTGTTATCTATTGACCTAGTGACTAAAAGTGTTTTTAGGGGGAAGTGTTAGCTTTCGTTTGATATAAAATAAAATTCTGATTAGATGAAGGGAACACTTGAGGTTTCGACAAAAACCAATCAAAGAGGCCCATTTTTAGCTAGAAGCTTCACAGCTCCTACATTGCTATGCACTCAACCGTGTAGTGTAATCAAAGGCCGTGGTGGAGAGATTCGCTGCTTGTTGTTCTCTGCTTGGAAGCTCTTGGGACGAAAATGTGTAATCAGGTGTATCGAGGTGGAAACTGTGCGCATGATGGTTTATTACAGAATCGTGTTTGTATAGAAACCTTTCCATATGGAGCTGACCTTTGACCCCATATATTGAATATTTGGATGGAATTTCTTTATGATCCCATAAAGACTGTACCTTTGTCTTTCAATCCACATAATATGTGCAAATGATATAATATGCTTGATTACGTAACATCATTAGCATAAAATCTATAGACTAGGGACACTGCCAAATCACGCAAAAAGGCGGGCCTTTTAAATTACAGCAAAGGCATGTGTTTAAAACGTCCAAGCACAGCAAAAGTACATGGTGTATATGGCTAATTTTGAACAGTAATAAACAACAGGTCTTGGGCCTGCTTTTGGTAAAATCTGAGACTTGCTGTGTGCTTTAAACTTGGATGGAAATGGGACGTCTTTGAACTTTAACAACTTTAGGACTTGAAGTGAAGCAAATTTTTTCCGCAAAAATTGTGAAAATAAAAAAGCAGTTATTACAAATGACATTAATTATCTCCAAAATGAAACAAATTAAAATATAATGACCGGACACATGTGAGAGCTAGTACGATAATAACTAATGCAAATCCAACAATAATCTGCCCATGCGTAGGTGGGATGACTGATACAACATGCTGGAAATGTATAAAAATTGCGCAAATTCAATTTAATGGGCCTTTCTGTAAATAGAAATTTAATAATTCATGTGTTTTTTATGGATAATCTCATCCTCAAATGAACAGAAAAAGTTAAACAATTAATTTGTCATTCAAACGATGATCTCTCTCTATCTCTCTCTCTGTACCACTATTTGTGTATTATACAGCCTGTCTCAACGTCACGGTCTTACCTAGCAAACACAAAAACGTTTTAAAAACGTTTTAAATAAGTTATATTTTGGCTTTTGGTTTAGGTAAAAAATATTGTGTCAATACTTAAATAACATTATGTTGAAATATTTGAACCCAGCAAACACAGAAATGTTCTTAAAATGTTTTTTCAAAACCTTTTAATAACATTTAAATGTCAGGTTATATAAAGGTCATGAAAACGTTTTTAAAACGTTATTGAAAATATTTTGGGCAAACATTTTTCGCAAAATATTTTTTCAACCCAAAAATAACATTCTGTTTAGAAAGTTTTGTATCAAGTTTTCAAGAATGTTTTTGGAATGTTATTAAAACGTTTTTATACCATTTATATAACCCGACATTTAAACGTTTTCTGTAAAACATTTTTGTTTGCTGAGCAGTAGAGTATCAAAAAATGTTTTTCAGGTTATGAAAACGTTTTATACTCTTAATATACCCTTTATATAACCCGACGTTTAAACGTTTTCTGACAACCTTTTATAACCTTTTGCGAATGATGTCGAAAACGTTTTGTGTTTGCTGGGTAGCTCTTAGCTCCGTTTGTTCTGTTCAATTTGCTTGTTTTAATCTCAAGATATGTTTAGTTAACAACGAAAGGATAAAATCACAATTGTGCCACTTTTACTAGGGAATTAGAAAGAGGGCATATTACTTGTTGGCAAACTAATGCATCACTGATGTTGATGCGTCTAATGCAGGAGCCCCGAAGGGAGGAATACATTAGATGCATCAACATCAGCTATCATTGATTTACATTTACAGCCCTTAGCATTTGAGAGCTAAGACTGCGCCCCTGACCTTGATGTAAGCATCATGTCACAACGGTATACTCTAATTGCCACAAATACAGGCTGTATAATATCAAATCGTTCACAAATGGTAAACTTTCTTATTTTCAGTTGAAAGGAGAGGTAAAGTTTCAATAACCCAATAACGCCCACACAGAGCAACATACAATTTTACACGTCAGCGAGTTAGTTTTCGATTTATAATAGTACTTAGTCTCCGCCATATGGAGACAAAAATTTCAATTATATTTTGGTTTTAATTTATTTATGAAAATCGGCGTTCCACTGAAACTGCAATAATGTACATATATGACGTACACATTCCAAACACCTGTTGTTTCTCTAAATACAATTAATTTTTCATCACAATAAAACAACATTTTAAAGTTGTGATTATGAGGCAACAAACACTCTTCTCTCCTTTAATGGTCATTCATCTGTGTAATGTTCACTCTTCTTTGAGCACGCAAAATTTGGAAGGACATGGTTGCAGAACATAAAATTATTGTTCATAACAAATCAACGAAAGAAGATCATCACATCACCTCAATGTCCCATGATTTTGCAAAATATCATACTCCTGATGCAGTTCCCATTGAAGAATATAAACACAAAGGAGGGCTTTACATTAGCAATATTACTGTGGCTCTTAGGGTTTGGATGTATTCAAGAGTAAAGGGTCTCATGTACTCATTACTAGTGTTCAAAAATAAAGAGCTCGTGCAAGTAAGACAAAATAGGGTTATGAATTCGGAAATGAATGATGTGAACCAGTAATTTTTTGACACGGACATCAGCCTCGCCTGATGTATGTAGGCCGCAACCTTCAGCATGTAGATTTCGGAAGGCTATCATAACAGAAGGGTAGTTCCTGATAGATGTCAAAATCTATGAAAGGGTAAAATTGGTTATTTGCATATAAAAGAACAAATCCTTTCCTGGCGCATAGGTGTATGGTAAAAGATATGTCATGATTTGGTATGGCTGAAAAAAATGTCACATAAGGAGCATGTACACCACATGGTGCATTCTGGAATGCTGTGAAAATCTTCTTTGGTATTTATAGTGACATATGACATTTTTGAAATTTGCTTCAAAGGTTTTAAGCATCAAGCTTTACAGATACACCGAGCAAGAAATCTCAGACACTTATAGGTTAATGAACGCGTATTACTTCTTGGGAGTGAAATTAGACAAAATAATGCACGCGCGCTGATGTTGATGCGTCTAATGCACGAGCCCCGAAAATCTCTCGAGCAACAAGTAATACGCGTTCATTAACCTATTTCATACATGAGAAGAAAAAAACACGTGATTTTTGCTGTTTTTATAACAAAATTATCACTAAATATATTGGAAAAAAGAACCAAATATAAATGCATCAACCCGCCCAAAAATGAACGCGTGTGCAAGCACTGCGCGTAGTACGCGGAGTGCACAATATACACAATCAATGCATGATTTTTCTAACGATTGCTCTGATTGGTTCGCGCTATCTAAGAGTGTATGAAATGTCTATAAAGTTAGACAAAATCGACATATCCATCAGTATGTTAGAATAAATATGCTTTGATCAAATAAAAATGCCATCATATACTGGCGTGTCCTCGCACAAGCGATCTGAAATTGCGCATGACATACTGACATAATCTGCGACATATGTGACAATAATGGTGAAACGTCATTTTCTGTGAATAATCAATTTGCAAATTATATAATTAATATTAATAAGTTATCCCGTCATAGTATAATATAACATAAGAAACTTTCAATTCTTAACTTCTTCGATATTGCTATTTTCTTTAAACGCAATTTTCTCAGAATTCAGAATTTATGTTTTCCAAACATGCCAAATACTCATGTCGTTTCCAAAGTAGTTGCTTTCGGGCTCTTCTAGCAAAAATGCAGTGTTTAATTTCCAGGCAAAATGATTGAATTTTGCCTTACTAGTTACGCATAATAATTGCATGTATTACCATTACAGAGTCCCATTCAATTCATCAGCAAGTAAGCATACAGCTGAGCATAGATGATAGAATGCAACAAGTTCCTAAATGAACCTTTTCTTGAGCACAATGGGCTTTTTCAGTTTAAATCCATACTCCCCCTGTGGAAGATATAACATGAATGACTCCATTTGAAATCTACACTAGCTGTGTTGGAGATTAAGGCCATATCCTCCATAAAGGATGTGTGGAATTTAACTAGAATATCATAATATCATCTCAATCCTCCTCGTGCTCTGGGTCTATGATAGCGTGAAGAAATCCCTCATCCTGTTTGTAAGTCACAAACATCTGTAAGACACAAAGCAAAATAACATTTATAGCGGCACAATTTAAATTCGGAGTAAATACCAACATTATTTCTTGAGATATTTTGATATGGGTAGAAAATTTAAAAGAAAATACTCATTAGAAATCTTTTGAATAATGACTAGCGACCACTGGATTGTGTGCGCTTTTTATAACGACTGGCATCCAAATTACCACGGAGCTCATGAGTAGTTTTAACATCTTTCCAGGTCGAACAAATGCATCATATTGCGATGTCTCTGCAAACGAATAACAGTAAATGATAACATGATGATATTTCGCCGTAGAAGTGATGATGTATAAGGATTAACTACTATAGCAATGGGCTAAAACAATTTTTGAATATATCGCACTGCACTAGTACGTTCACTCGCACTTGTAAGATTAGTATCTTTGAAAAGAGCGGTATTGTATTCAAGCTATGATTGCAGACATACACAGGTGATGAGTGCAACTTGCTTGTAGTGAATGGCGATATATGAAGAGCTTATTTCCAAACCGTGTTAAGTCCACACACACACACACACACCCCCACACACACATGTGTCTGATTTACCTGTGCGATATTGCTATGGGTTGTGATGCTATACGCTGGCGAAGTTGCGTAATAAATCGGATTAACTACCATAGCAATAGGTGAAAACAATTTTGAACATATCGCGCTGCACTACAAACAGGTTGAACTAATCACTTGTGTATGTCTGTAATCATAAGCTATCATAGATTGAACACAATGCTGGTCTTTTCAAAGATATTACTCTTACAGGTGCAAGTGATCAGCATGATATGGTTCAATGCAGAGGTACCGCGTGAAAGTTTCAGTGCAGCGCGGTATATTCAAAAATTGTTTTCACCTATTGCTATGGTAGTTAATCCGATTATTACGTAACTTCGCCAGCGTATAGGTATTAATTATGATTTCAGTTGGATGCACCATTACAAAGCAAACAGTGGATGGACGCCTAGTAACAATCCTGTGTGAGGTCTTTGATTCCCAAATGACAACAATAGTATGCATATTCTTAACCAGCTTTGTTGTGGTAAATGATATCTTGTTGATGGTACAATTAATTTTTGCTAATGTCAAACTTGTCAAAGTATAAACGATGATTGTATTACACATGTAAACGAGAAACTTGTGGTTGTGGACTTAACAGGTTTATAAATAAGCTCTTCATATTCAAAAATTGTTTTAACCTATTGCTATGGTAGTTAATCCTGTTACATCATTACTTCTACGACGAATTATGTGCTACTTTTATACCTGGTATGGTGTATTTTTAGCTTCTGTCATCCGGGACAAATCATGCAGCAAATCACTGAAGGTTGGTCTGTCTTCGGGACTGTCTTGCCAACAAAACAGCATCAAGTTATAGCTAAAGTTCAAATGATTGTAATGACATATAAATGATTAAATAACAAATTTGTAAAGTGGTTATGACAGGTCAACATTCAGGGAAATACATCGTTGAACAGGTACGTGTACAAATGATAACATAAGATTTTTTTTATTTAATACCTGAAATGTAATCTTTATTTTGCTTCAAATTTGATAAAAATCGGACGTTCCTTAGAAAAGCTACAATAAATTTTGTGTGAAAATTTAGCGACAAAGTGGTCAATTGCCTATATTTACTTTATATATATTAAATTCTTTTATATTCTTTCTTATATATTGTAATTATTTTTGTAATACATTTGACCCATTTTGAATATACGACGTAGAACAAAATAAATACTTTTTCAATTTGCAATGAATTGAAATCTATAATGTACAACATTACTATGTACTATAAATTAATGTTCATTATTACTCATATCTCAAAAATAACTTCTTGAAAATGGGCCAGAGGGTGTGTTATAACTAGTAGCTGTGCCAAGTTATGTCGGGGAGTTAATGTAGGTTTATTTACATTTACTATCGCAAAAAATCAGTTGGAAAAAAATTGAGGGCGTCCTCATCAGTAAATGTTACAATTTATTCTAAACTCCTCAACAAAATCTATATCTCAGATTATTTGTGGCATGTTTATATCGTGTTTCATATCAATGGATAGCTAAGTTATTTCCCGTTTCAATGACATCCCATTTGAAACAATCGCCTTTTTCACGGCCGAGTACACATCTTGTGAATATGAGGTCTCAAACAGAAGATGCCAAATTGACCGTTATTCTGTGCTCAAACAACACCTGTCACTATCCTCAATAGTGGGTGGAAAAACCATATGCAGCCACAACAGTCTGGTACCTTCTCCTCATGCTGCTCACCTACCTGGTCACACGTTGCTGTGGGATGGCATTTCAATCTTCATCCAGGCAGGATTCGTCACAGGTCATTTGATGTGGTTGTATTGGCTACTCTGGCACGCATAGCCCCGGGGGGGCACTCACATGTTAAGGTGGTACGGGTATGTGCGGCGGTCAAGGGTCCCTTTTTCAGGCTCTCCGGCAGTTCCTTAAGCCCCACATTTGAATCTGCTCCAGTTCTTTGAGCCTCAAACTCTGACAATTGTAGCTCTTTAAGCTCAAATTTGGCAAAATTTTAGAAATTTTTAGCTCAACAGCCTATAATTTGGCCCAAATTTCAGTTCTTCAAGCCCCTATTTTGCCCGAAAATCAGTTCTTAGCTCCGCGCCGCACACCCCTACCAAAATTTCAGTTGAGTGCCCCCCCCCCCCGGGCGCATAGCACGACCAAGCTGATCACTTGGCGTATACAGCCCTTTTAAAACGGGCGCGCGTCTTCCGGTATCAAAAGAAAAAGAGAGGAGAAATGCCTGTGTGCATGTGATTTTGATGAGATTAATCTCATATTTGACCATTACAGCTTTCAAAAAGTTAAAATTTAGGCTCGCTTCGCGCGATTTATGTTCCAATTCAAACCATATTTGACCATTTAAGGGCTGGGGTATGAACGTTTGGACAGTATTTATTTGGGGACATTAGAGCACATCAGACATATCGAATTGCATTCCGAATACGAAGAATGTCATTCTGATATCAAATAATTTTGATTTTTTGAAATTCGCAATTTAATACACATTTTATGGCAAATCATTAAAAATTGATATTTTTGTTATTTAACAGTACTTGAAGTAAACTTTATAAATCTGATGATTTATACTTAAAGTGTATGTAGGTGGGATGAAAAGCCGACGATCAATTAAAAATTTGACCTTTCGTATTGAAGATATGGATTTTTTTCCCCAAAACACCAAAAAAATATTAGGTCTTTTTGGGAAAAAAATCCATATCTTCAATATGAAAGGTCAAAATTTTCAATTTACTGTCGGCTTTTCCTTCCTGCTACATACACTTTAAGAATATATCATTAGATTTATATAATTTACTTCGAGGACTGTTATATATCAAAATTTGAAAAATATCAAATTTTTATAATTTGTCATAAAATTTAAATTATATTGTAATTTTCAAAAAATGAAAATAATTTGATATCAGAAAGACATGCTTCGTATTCAGAATGCAATTCGATAGGTCTGAGGTGCTCTCATGTCCCACAAAAAATACTGTCGAAACGCAATAAACTCATTTTAGATCCCTTAAGCTTCAATCTATATAATAATACACAACGTCTGTCCATCCATCTGTTTGTCCGCCTATTTTCTCGGATAGTAGGGGTCGCACGTTCCTCAAACTTGGTGGGTGGGTGCATCTTGACGCGATACAGTTTGTTTTGTTTTGGTAAGTGGTTAGTAAAAAGTATCATGGGTATGAAACTTAGTGGGTACAATCAACTTTTTTGGAATGTTATTTCGGGGTCACCAGGGGTCATCTGAGGTCAAATTAAGAAAAACTGTCGGATGGGCATGAAACTTGGTGGGTACAGTCAACATTTAGAGCCAAATTTTAGGAAGGGGTCATCTGAGGTCAAATATTCAGTAGGTAGTCGTTGATTACCCTAGCTGTGTGGGGGCGAGCGTTGTCATCTTGGAAATCCCAGATTGCGAAGATACGGAAGATCCGTGAAAAATGTGATTGTTTAAAAAGTGGTGTCATTGTTCATTGTAAAGGGTAATAAATTTGCTGTCATGCAACAAGATAATTATGAACATGTCACAAATAAGCTGAGATAAAGATGCTTGAAAAAACATTCAAAACTTTCGTTGAGGAGTTTGCTTGCTAGTTATTAGATGAATACTTGCATTTCCTCAGTACAATTTCGTGGTTTGTTTAGCCTGTGTCCATCCATTAATCGCTGTTGTAGTACATTGATATTACTAACAGCGTGATATGGAGTCCCACCTGTAAAAGAACCACGATGGAGTCTCTAAAAAATTTAATTTCAATCAGTTGCTAAACGATAAAAATTACAAAAATCAATCGTCATCGGTCCGCTCTCCACGGTTGTTTGATGGGATCATTTATTAGTTTATCATGTACAACCAAATTTCAGGCTTAAACAGCTAAAAGTGATATCATGCTAATATATACAGATGCTTTTGAGTCATTCTCAACTATTATTTACCCTCTTTTACAAATTTATTCACTTTTATAGTATTTTTCAAGTTTTTTGGATATAAAATGTATCTGTTAATGACAAATTTGGTGGCGCTATTTAGTTACTGGAAACTACTCTTTCAAGCTTTTAATACAAATAATTCCTTTTATTGTTTGATAAAATGTGTTCATAAAATTTCCTTGTTGCTTGTTTCACCTATTCCAGCTGTTTTAATGGCACTATTAATCACCTAACCCTTGCAAATAAAGAAATATGATTTAGGATAAATAGCGTCATCTATAGTTTGTATTTACTTAATAATGAAGCCAATTCTATATACATCAAACAACATCTCGACAAATGAGTGGGAATGCAGCCTTTAAATACATGTAGGCTCATTAGTCTCCTTTTTGTACCCATTTTCTTGACTTTTGTACGATCAATAAACTTAAGTTCAATTATTTTGAAGGAACTGATTGCCACTGTTTATGACATTGTTTGCAAACATTTTCGATAATTATATGCATAATTAGTTAAAAAGTTAAAGACTGTACAGTTGAAGAAAGGTGTATTGATGTTTTTACAAATCACTAACATACATGTTTCAAACATAGATGTAGACTTAAACAAAATAATTGTTAACCAACCCAAGTTTCTTGTTCGGCAAAATATAACTTCAAAATACAAAATTTGCTATACAAATTTAATTTGTGTACTTGGGTACCTCTTCCAATGCAGTTGCCAATTGAATTTTAATGTATTAAAACCGCATTCTTACCTAATGTAGCTATTTCCCACAGTACCACTCCAAACGACCATCTGCAAGCAAGCGGTTATATATATAAAATAACATTATTGAAAATCATCTTTAATAAATATACACGTATGAAGAATCTTAGGCCATGCAGGGGTTAACATTTTGCAATTTGTTTTGAGTAGTATTCCCGATAACTGTACTTCTTTGGCTTGTAACCTGTTACATCTGTACATACTTTCTTTTGGAAGTCTTTGAAATGTTTTTATAATATATTGCCAATAACCCTGGCATTTTGGCGGAGGAAAGGGAAAGAAGGAAGGAAGAAAGAAGATGAGGAGAACCTTTTGGGTTCCAGACTCACAAACGGCAATATAGCACGCCACATGGAGTACCTTGGCCGGGCATGCTTTCCGTACCCATGTGCTTTCCATGATGACGCACTCGCATCACGTGGGATAATTGCGCTCGCAGTTCCTTGGTGCAGTAGCTTTATATGGCCTTTTGCGAGGCCGGTTCCCCCCGCCCATCATGACCGTCGGTTCATCTTAGGTCGTCGGTAAACAGCGGACCTTGGCAAAAAATGTTGATCAACAATAGACAATAATTTTGTGTGAACTGTATCTGCATGCACTGTGAAGAAACAATTACATATTTCATGTTTTCCCCACTATAATCTGTTTAAGTCCTTAGATTAGTAGATAAACATGCTTCTACTTTTTATATTCTTGAGTGCACCGGACAACAAAATATGTGGGTCAACAATTCACAACACAAAAATTTCCGTTGGAACATTAACAAGTTTGTGCCTCCTCCCCCGGTTCCGAAAACCTGGCTACGCCACTGGCCTTTTGTAGGGTATGGTTAATCAATTGGCTCTGTTTGCATGTACCAAAGTATATAATAGAAGCTACTTTAATTAGCAAATCATAATGATACCCGTAGGCTTAGAAACCGGGGGCCAGGGGGGCTCAGCCTCCTTAATAATTTTGGTGCGGGGGTTTTCAGCCCCAGCCCCCCCATAACCCTAGATGAAGTTAAAAAATTGTGATAACATATGGGGAAAGTGAGTGTTTGTGACCTATAATTTGCAAGATTTTCTGACTCCGAGGTGGTTGCGTTGCCCCCAAAGGTTTCAGCCCCATGTTGAAAATCTTCCTAAGCCAATGATACTATTTTATACCTCACCATACCATACAGTGTAGCCCACTATAAAACTTAATTCATAATGGTGTTAAACTTACACATCGCTTTTACTTGAATATACGTTTTGAGACCAAGATTCAATCGCTGCCCATCTGAATGAAATCTGTTTGCTGTAGTGCTGAAATACAAGGAATGCAGATAATTTGAAACGCTTTCGTCTTACTGCATATATTAATTGGATCTATAAGCAATGATAAGGTTTGGCTTTAACATGTTTTAATTAAATACAAAAAAGCTAGGAATGAGACAAGATTGTACGTGCTGTGGCCAAGACTACCCAAAAAATTCCCCATTTTTATCACAGGTCAAAGAGGGCAAAAATCATTTAAAAAGTACCGACGATCATAATTTAAACGCGAACGCAAGTTCAAATCCACTTGATCGATAGCTATCAAGAGTCCCCAGATCAAGAATTCACAAGACTGGTGTCAGCCTCGACTCCATTATTACACAGCAAACTCTCAACACCAGATACAAGCTATCCATAATCTGACCACTCCGGACGAGCATAGGTGACTACGAGGTATAGCGTTTCAATGCCAGTCTGTGAATGTGGAGCATGCAGCAAACAGGCAACAACGTCATATCTGACTTTTCAGTGCCTGCTCTATCACCCAGGAAGCTCCACCAAATGGAACCCGGCGCCTTGCAACCATTGACACAGATACTAAATACTGACTGCTCTTTAGTTTTTATATATCAATCGCAAAAATTAAAAAGAAATCTACTCATACTGTGAATTAATATTGTCAATAGAAATCGAGTTGAAGTTAGCGTTCGCAAAATCGCAATCTCGAAAATAATGCGAACATAACGCATTAAGATTGACAATATATTACCGGTATTCAAGTATTATTATATGAGTGTACTACTTCTTACCATCCAGGACTTGGTATGTTCTTGTTTAGTGAGTCCTATTCCTGCAACCTTTGCAATTAATCCATTGCAAACTATGACATTCTTAGCTCTTAAATTTTTGTGAACTGTCTGAAACACCAAACACACATATATTGAAAGTTAATTTCTTTACCTATGACAAATGAACCACAGGTCAAGAAAATTTAATGCACCCTTTTCATCTATAAGCTTTAACATGGTATTAGTTGGATATTCATCCAATACCTTGTAGAATTCACATTACGAAGTAGATGGCAATGTTATTTGCATAAAATAAGTAAGACCCGGTGATCGGTTTGAATAAAGAGACGAAGAAACTGTAGTCTACAAAATATCCATATAAACTTTACGATGTTCACCAAATGGTTTATTGGTTTGTGCAAGGTATCATGTGAATGGTTCGTGGATCTTTCGGGTGGAAACTGGGACTGAGAGAATGAAATGCCCTATTGTCTATTGTAATCATTGCGTTGTTTTTAAACACGGAGTTGCCACTTATTGCAGTTGAAATTCCAGAGTCCACCAATCCTTGCAAGACGTCTCGAATCCTTGACTATTATTTTCACTTATAAGCGAAAAGTAGAAACCAAACTGTTTGGCATTTTGAACATTTTGTGGACTACCGTTTCTTCGTCTCTGCGTTCAAACGGATTTCCATTTTCTGCCATTATTAGCACTGGAATACAGCGCACGATGTCACCACAGGAAATAACTCCACCCCATTGATTAGTCTCATCGTGTTTATTCCATGCAAAAAACATTCCGATGAAATCGACAGGATATTGGATAAATGTCAATACAATTTACATAAAACAAATTCTTAACTTGTTTTTTTTTTTTTTTTTAGATTTTGCAATACTTTTGGCCAGTGTATGAGTTCACTAGCTCCTGTAAAGTGGTTAAAACATGCTGACCTTTATAGAAGACAGATAATCCAGTCCCTTGGCTACATCCATAGCCAAATGAAGTAGCCTTGCCGGAGAAAGACTGCTTATGTTGGTTCTTTCCGACGGTAATCTGTGCCTCCGAAGGAAGGAACGCAAGTCTCCGTTGCTTCCAAAGTCAAATGCCACGTACAAGGATTCGTCTGGCAAGGTTCATACGTGTTTAAACAGAAAATAGAATTAAATATCAATATCTAGATATGATTTTTACAATTTTATTTTATTTAAAATGAAGGCTGTAATAAATATCCTTTATAATGCCAGTTGCGCACTAATGCCAGGAGCACACTTAAGTATAATTCATTGATGCTTTATAATGCCAGCAACACACTTTAGTAAAGTATAATTCATTGATGCTTTATAATGCCAGTAGTACTTTAAAAGTGTAATTCAATGATTAAGAAATAAAGGGTAATGCATGATCCTTTACACGAAAATAATGTGTCCGAGGCAGTAAAAACGTAAATAATGGGTGAGGCGCAGCCGAACCCATTATTTAAACGTTTTTACTGCCGAGGACACATTATTTGCGTGTAAAGGATAATGCTGCACCCTTTATTTCTATTCTATTACCACAAAATAGTGCGATTTAAAGAGAAAATATCAAATTTTTTGCCCAAATATTTCAAGTTGTTTACCTCAAGGTGGAGCGCATACGCGTAGCCAAAGCGCATGGACATTCCAATAACACAACCTAACATTCCATTATCCCCTATAAGCAGGTATGCACATACAATAACACACCCCTGACATTCCATTCTCCCCTACATAAGCAGGTGTGTTGTGCGCTCTGCTGTGCGCTGTGATGATAGAAGAACATAAAGTTCGTTGCCCTTGACACTTTATCGCTAATTAATGGTCTGTCACGTGACGCGTTTCAACAAATCACAGTGCGCGATTTTGAATAATGGGTCGTGGGGTAATAGAATTCTTTATAAAGCCAGCAGCACAGTAAAGTGTAATTCGAGACGAGAAACCGCATGTGAACAACGCTTTAGCGAAATGTGGGTATCCAAACTGGGCACTCGATAAAGCCGCTCAACCAAAGACTCCAAAACGAGCGATGTGGGTGATAAACGCCCAAATAAAGGTCACTCGTAGTGCTCCCTTACATCAAAAGTACCTCTGAAGCTAATTAGAAGGACATTTAGCAACTATGGCGTTAGCATATTCTTCAAACCCACTCGCACGCTAGACAAATTCTTGTGTCCCCCAAGGATAAGACAGATAAGAAGGACATTACAGGTCCGGTATACTACATCCCGTGCCAGGGCAAAACTACTACCGGTACCGGACAGTGCAAAGAAGCCTATATTGGCGAAACTGAACGCTCTCTGAAAACACGTTTTAATGAACACAGTAGTACAGCATCAGAGGTCTCAAACCACATTCACATCGAGTCTTCGGGACATTTTGTGAACTCGGGTAAAGTCCGCATACTCGACAGAGACAGCAGGTGGTTCAAACGTGGAGTCAAAGAAACAGTTCACATCAAATCCAGCCAACCACCTCTCAACAAAAACGGGGCCGGTTCAAACTTTCAGGATTCTACGAGTCTGTTATCAGGTCAAAGGTCTAGAAAATCGCGACCAGATACAGTCACTCACTCGCTGATGAAAGATGGAGTACCATCTGAAAATTCCGAGGTAGGAATTATTTCTTTGTGTTTGGATCAAAAGTTTAAATCAAAATCATACATGTAATTGTTTTCTTCATAATATAACTGCTTAATAGAACTACCGAATTGTACAACGTATGCAAAATACATATAAACTAAAATGAGTAAGTTACTTTTGTTGTAGCTAGTTGCTATAAGGCTACAAATGTTTCGATGCCGTCCGATTGTCTTCATCAGGTCTAGTTCAGTATGAAACGAGTCTCTAGATGACATAGACGCCTCTCCTGTCAACGACAATAATTTACACAACAGTGAAAATATGACGATGTATTTAGTCCTATATTAGAGATATATAAATACAAAAACAGAGGCTTTTACAGCTATAAGATAGTCACATGCATCATTTTTAAAGAGGTATTAGAATAAGTTTGATGGAGTCATAACGTATGAGACAGGTGCCCTGTTCAAGCCTTGGTGAATTGTTTTCGCTTCATTATTCCAGATTGATGTCAGAGGTGACAGATTGGGTGAAAAAAAACAAATCGGTGTATAAACTCATCAACAAACGTTTGGAAAGTTTTTTTAAGCATCTCTATCTCAGATTATTTGTGACATGTTCATAATAGTCTTTCATATCAATAAATAGCTATAGTATTCCCCTTTACAATGTCACCACATTTGAAACAATTACCTTTTTCACGGCTGTACACGTCTTGTAAATATAATGGGGTCTCAAACAGAATTTGCCAAATTGACCATTATTCTGTGCTCAAACAACACTAGCCACAATAGCGGGTGTAAAAACCATACACAGCCACAACACCTCCTCCTCGTGTTGCTCACAAGCCTGGTCACATGTTGGGATGGCATTCCATTCTTCAACCAGGATTCGTTGCAGGCCATTCAATGTGGTTACATTGGCCACTCTGGCACGCACAGCACGACAAAGCTGGTCCCACAAGTGTTCAATCGGTTTGAGGTCTGGGATGATGGCAGGCCATTCCATTCTCTCTACTCTTATATTCGGTAGGTAGTCGTTAACCATGTTGACTACCCTGGCTCTGTGGGGCAAGCGTTGTCATCTTAGAGGATTGCATTAGGTCCCAGATTGTGAAGATATGGAATTGCAGCTTGCTGCACATAATAATGGTCAATTTGGCACATTCTGTTTGAGACCCCACTACATTCACAAGACGTGTACTCATGCGTGAAAAATGTGATTGTTTCAAATGTGATGTCATTGTAAAACGGGAATAATGTAGCTATACTTTGATATGCAACACGATATGAACATGACACAAATAATCTGAGAAATATAGATGCTTGGAAAAACTTTCCAATTTTTTGTTGAGGTGTTTAGTGTTTTACCTTCAAGATATGCTACTGACACCGTCCTGCGTTTCAATCCAGTCTTGATTGCACATTTTACTATGTCACCGAAGGATCCTTCGTAAACTACCTCATTGCTAATAATAAGATTTGAAAAGGGAATTTCCCATGATTCCTTGTGTTTGCCTTTCTTGTTAGTAGGATGCATCGCGACGGCCTCGTAAACATGCTGCAAGATAGAGAGAATAATGGTATGGTTTTATGGTGATTATAATAAGTTTGGGCAACAACAGAAGCTAACAGATATAGTCCGATGTCTTTACTTGCGTTCTCCCGTTACGACAGACCTCACGTTTCCAGGTCCGACGCAGTGAATTTCAGTTCACGACCTTGATCTCCCGCTCAAGTTATTATATTGTCTTTGCTCAGGACTTGGCAGCGTCTTCCGTGGCCGAAACGTTGAGAAGGAAATCAAAGCCCTGAACAAAGCTAATCACTTGAGCGGCCGAGAACCGAAAGTCGCTGGCTACAGAGAACTGAGAACACGACGTCTATCGCGACGGAGAATCGCCAGTCGGACTATATGATTGTGTAATTTCTTTTATTGCCAAACTAAACGCTCTGTACAGTAGCGCAACATAAAATACTGCATTATACAAGTAATAAAAACATCTGACAAAGATAATCTAGGAAATCTAACCAATACTCTGGGTAATATACATTTCCCGAAGTTCGGCAAGTCCCTTTTAAGTGTACTAGTACCTGTCCGTCTCTCGAAACACAAAAAATGTCAACATCGGCTACTACGTAAAAAAGAGAATAAAGGTATTGTTTTTAGCAGCTGTCGTGCATCGATCGTCTCATGTAACACGAGCGACACCATTACTTTTGGCGCAAAACAACTCGGCAAAATAATGATGTCGCACGTGCAATTATGAGACGATAGAAGCACGACAACGGTTAAAAACATCGCCTTTATTCTCATTCTTAAACACTTCAATAAGAAAATATTAATCATAAGTATACCAAATTTTAATCCTTTTAAATCCTATATTTTACAAGGAATTAACCTAGGACTTAGAATCGACCAGCAACTCAGATTGGTTCAAATAGCACGTACCATGCGTACGGATATCGCGTCGACTCACACGCGCTGAACCGTGTTATATCGTGTCATATCACGTGGCTAAGAACCAATAAGATTGCAGGAACATTCTCAAGTGTTTAAGAATTATGAGCAACCTGGGGGATTTCCGAACGGTGTGCCAAAAAGTGCTTGTATTCCCATTCTGCCGTCAAAAAATCCCAACCCTCTTTGTCCAAACCTTAACGTTACTGTCTTGTTAAGCCTTTTAGAGCGTCTTATTGAAAGGATGCCCCGAAAATGTATTCCCCCAACTCGCTTGCATCCCTTTCGACCTGACAAAAATAACTTGCCCCTCCCCCTCTTCCTCTTTTAATGAATAAACCTTTGGGTGAGTCCATGATGGCAAATAAATACATGTATGTGTACATCATAAGTTGAATAATAATTAATAATGAAATACGTGGTGGTAGTGTGTGATCATGGTGATCGGCATGACTCATTTATAAATCAAACAAAGTGATAAAGCGATATCTTACCTTTTGGTTTTTGTTCCGTTTTCGTTTGCACACATAAACAATGAGGAAAAGAAGAGCACCCGCAACAAGCACCACTGCTACCACCACAATTGCAATTAATGCTTTCTTTGATAGGGATCCTACAAATAAACACGTTTTTGTTTATTACCACTTAAAAATGAGATAATAGTATAGCAATTACATAATAAAATTAAAGGTAAATTATCATACATTCATGCAGCCTAAAGAATGGGTAAGGGTGGTAGTGTATATCCCGGAGATGGTTCTTCCTAGTTACAGATGTACGGGGATTGGTATCGATGGGTGGGTATTCCAATGCGCCTATTGGGCGCATTTTGGCAAAGGCGCCATTAAAAGCAATTACGGGAACATTTGGTTGCTTTTGCTATTTCACATAATACAAAATCTGACTTTTGATTGGTGACTGTGGGAGATGAGGATATTAATCGGTTCACCCACCATGAATACCATCATACAGGGTGCACAACTTTAAATTCCTTTAAAACTTTAAATAAATCGAAAAAATATTTGACTTGTAAAAAGACAAAAAAATATGTGTAGCCTTAATATAGCATCACACGTCATTGCGTTCTGTCACAATGTTTCATTATGAAAAAAAAGATACCGTTTTAAACTGTGGTAAAAGTTACATCTGAGTCCATAAAAGTGAACTCTCAAACAATACAGCAGGCCAGGCCTATTCAGATGCAACTTTTAAAACGGTGTCTTTTCTTACATAATTAGCCATTGTGACTAAACGCAATGATGTGTGACGCTATAAATTGGTCCACAGGGGTAAAACAAATAGGGCTATCTTTTTACATTTTTACATTTCGGAAAATATTTTTAAGTTGTGCACAGTGTATAGCTCAAGACAATATGAATATCAAAATAGATAGACTATATCTATACGCCGTAGAAGTGACGTAGTTAATCGGATTAACTACCATAGCAATAGATGAATACAATTTTGACTATACCGCCCTGCACTACAATGTTCACGTGGTACCGAACCTTGGTCTGGGGCCACAGTCTGGGGCGGACATTTTATGAATTTAGAAGAGTAGCAACGACACCACTTGCATTAGATTCCAGATGTTAAATGTACATTATATCCAAAATTTGAGGAAAAATGAGTGAGTCCGTTTTATTTTATGGCCATTTGTTTATAACTGGTCTTTACATGTGGCCCTATGGAGAGAGTGCCCGTTGAGGGCGCTATAACCACATTTTAGGAACAAAAATGTGATTTAAAAAAACGGACCCGTGCGAATTTTCTAAAATTTTCTAGTATGTAGTATGAACATGTAGAAATATAATCAAGTAGTTGTCGTACCTGCTCTTCTCCGAAAAAATAAAAAGTCCTATACCTCAATGATAATAAAACCTAGGTGACCGATGCATTGAACCATTATGTCAAAGAAAGGCTGATCACTCGCACCTGTAAGATAAGTATCTTTGAAAAGAGCGGTATTGTATTCAATATATGTTTGCTGACATACACAGGTGATTAGTGCAATCTGCTTGTAGTGCAGGGCGGTCTATTCAAAAATTGTATTCATCTATTGCTATGGTAGTTAATCCGATTATGACGTCACTTCTACGGCATATACTAAAGCAGACTCGCACAAATGAAGATCATATAGAAATATGCGACTTTACTGTCGGTAAGGGGCAATGCAATATGCACTCAATGAAATTATTTGTTGGGTTTACTTACGAGTTGAATTGAGGTGACATGTTGCCCCAACTTTTCTTATTATGCCAATATAGTTTTAAAGGGGCATTTCGTGATCCACAGCCTCACCCCCACTTTTCTCAAAAAAAGTTGAGATTTTTATATCACTGGAAACCTCTGGCTACATAATGTTTATGTACAAAATATTTCTTGCAGATTAATTCGTTTTGCAAAGATATCGTGAAATTTGAATTTCGTTCTGGTGCACCAGAACGAAATTACAACGCATTGTCTATGGAGCAGTGTAATACACATAATCATGCATAACTCGCAAACGCAAAATCGGAATCAACTGAAATTTTGGGAATAGGCTTTTTTCGTGGATATGTACTGAAAAATTTCATAAAAAGAGGATGCTAGGATCACGAAATACTCCTTTAAGTAATGTATGCTAACTCAAGATCATTTGATTACCTTAATTGAATGGGTTATTACAATTCAACTGTTTACTTATACAAATTTATAACATAAAGTTGTTCCCATGTGATTTTTTGAGCTGTTTACTAAATAAAATTTATTGAGCTTTTACGTCATTGAGTTGGGTTACATCATTTTGCAACAATGCGCAGTAGCATCAACTAACCTAACTAACTTTTTTGTAACAGGTGGTAAAATTAGAAAAGTTGAGGCAACGTATTAACTCAAAATATTATGTAAACCCAACCAAATTGTTGGTACAGATATTTGGGTATACCATTTCGATATTACGCCTTGAAGCCTTAATTTACGATTTCCTTCAAATTTTAAATTTGTTATTTTATACTCAAAATATTGAAATAATACTAGTAATAATTGTCGGGAAGGGTTTCTGTCCATTTTGATCTGAAATAACAAGGTAAAGTGAAAGAAACCCTACTGGTTATTTTAACATGCATTTCTATGGGAGGACATAAACTCATAATCATATGAATAATTATGACTTTTATGTCGAACTTTGCTCTGTTGACCCACAAACACAACAAATTTGGCTGATTCCATATAGGTGCAAGTTGGGACATGTATAAACATTACTAATATTCCAAACAATCCTGCTCAATGGGCTTGCATCAAATAATCAGACAATTTGAGGTTTTAAAATTGGGTTCCCTCAATCTGGCATGGGGTGGGGAGCAAGAATTGTTATTGGCACTTCGAAAGGGAAGTGGAAAAGAGATGATTTGCACGGCCAGAAAATCGATTCTTGGCAGACAATTTTGCAAACTCACCATTATTATTGTACAGCGCCTGAGGTTCATGGATATATCCGGGTTAACACTTACCATTGGATCCTTGGACACATTGTATAGAATTAGCAATTATAGTCACCAAAAGGCAAACTTCTGAAAGACGGCTTAAAAGTACTGGTTCATACATTATATTTCAGATTTACACGTTACGATGAAAAACAAATACTCTTGTTTGTGCTCGTTGTGTTCTGATTCTACGACGGAAGAAGAATGACAAGAGCAGTTAACAAGCAATGAACTTTGACCTGCCGTTGAGAGATCCCGGTGAGAGATGTTTATTTAGTCTATAGAATATTAATGCGTGTACTTTGAACGCACACAAACATAAGACGTGATCATAGCTGATAAGGCTAAAACAGGTTTGTCTCAGTCGAAAAAGGAAAGCAGCTGAGCAGTATTCTATTTTTGCTGGACCATACAATGGTACCAGCTTATTACTCGGGGTATATTACTACTAGCTTACTAAGTTACATACTGACTAACCTTTTCGTCCAAAAGCTTCCAAGCAAGCAGCGAATTGTCTCTACACAGTCTTTGATTACACTACACGGTTGAGTGCATAGCATCGTAAGAGATGTGTGAGTTTCTAGCTGGAAAATAGGCCTCTGTGATTGGTTTTTGTCCAAACCTCAAGTGTTCCCTGTTTTATATCGAACGAAAGCTAACACTTCCCCCTAAAAACATCTTTTCTCACTAGATCAACAGATAACGCAATTCAATGTTTATAGAAAGGCGAATGCGGTAAATCTGTTGAAAACGACCTATCCCAGCACAATTTTGACCAAAATGCAGCTTTTAATACACAAAACTTCAAGTGTTCCTTACAATACTTTTCAAATGTTATGTCATTAAATGAAAGAACACGCTTATATTGGCCATATACTATAGGGTCCAAAACTTATAAGTTCCCCCCTAAATACTTTTTAAAATAAATCGAAAAATATTTGACGAAATGCAAACCTGTAAAAAGATATGGGTAGCCGTATTTGTACCATACTTGGTGATTTTACTGCCTAGTACCACTCTGTCTGAAGTGGAGTCAAAACCCATGTACCACTCCCATGTCCCACTTCAGACATAACTAGTCACATGGGAGATTACTTGTCCCACCCTCTAGTATATTTCAAAAAGTAAACAGACCCACCCAAAGAGATGACCTGCTCCAGACATAACACATGACATGGTAGACTACTTGTACCATCCTCATAAACAGGTGTGCCAAGAGTGTGGTCCTTGTTTTCAATTCAAATTTTCCAGACAAGGTTATGTAACCTCACAAGAAGGTTTCCATTTGGGTGTATACTTTAAGGACACAACCATGACCTCAGCATGTTTGTAAACATAGATTGTCAACATACAGCATTTAGTGTAATAAATAACATGTGTTGGCCAGACAGTGGTCTCTTTTGCCATGTATCACTCTGGGCTGGTACAAGTAACTTATTCCACTCGTGGCCTGAAGGCCACTCGGCCACTCGTGGAATAACTATTACTTGTTTTACACATGTGGACTGTAAAAGAAAACTTAATCTTTGGTATTCTTCTTCTTCTTTTTCAAAAGCAAAGCAGGTGTTTAATTCTTTTCTTTTTCTTTTTAATGATAAATGGCTGAGATGAGCATCTTTGGGACCATGTTAACCACCTTATCAATGAAAACACAACACTGTAAGAGCTAACCCGAGTCTAAACATTATACTTTAAGTTTTATTTCCATTACAAACACATGGACAGGCCTAACATACTGTATTGTTTGACAATTGACTCCTATGGACTCAGGTGTAACTTTTAAAACTCCCTCTTTTTTACATAATGAACCATTGTGACCAAACGCAATGATGTGTGACACTACAAATTGGCCCAGATTTGTGAAACAAATAAGGTTACTCAAAACTTTTTACAATTGTACATTTCGTTAAATGATTTTCGATTTATTTCAAAAAACATTAGGGGGAACTTATAAGTTGTGCACCCTATAGCTACATTAGAATGAACAATGACCAATTCTCTTTAAATTGCAAATCTTGTGCAAAAAGTTACTGATTTCGCTTGTTTTGTCATACGGTTGAAAATTCTATTATTTTATCTAAAGAGCGCACAGCGTCAACACCCTATGTTATAAATATTTTTTCATATTCCGTCGGTGAAATCAATATTCTATTATTGACATAGAATGGGCTAAATGTGTTCCTTTATATAATTGTAATTCTCAAAATTAAATATATCACCATTTTAACTTACGATTTAAAAATCGTTTCGCCAAAAATGCAGTAAAAATGTATCCAGAGCAAACAGCAATGGCCGCTGATTAGTGTATTTAATTTCAAGTTAGTGTATTTAAAAACAAAACCTGGGTTTACCTGAAAACAAATCGAATTTCCTTGTAATAGCAACACCATATGGGATACTAGAGCATGCGCAAATCGTATATAACGTGTAGAATAGAACTTGGCGGTATCTCATATGATAGTCGTACTATGCTTAGCCTGAGTCGCTCGGCCTATCTCGAACAAAATCGCCATGCGTAGCTATTGAAAAACGAGAAGATTCGCCGACCTATCACGGCAATTTTTGGCACAAAGATATAGGGATGATGACACTGTGGAGCGCTTACAAATTAATATGAACTGCATATTAACCTGCTATGGATATGGCACTTGGTAACTGAACACCAAGGAAACTACCAAGTGGCAAAAGGTGATTGGGTGCCCATATTTTAAACGTTCAGCTCTCAGACAGTGAGACAGAACGTACAGGTCATTTCCAGAGGATGATTTAAGGAAGCCCCATCATGCACTGCAAAATTGTTATCAGTAGAGTCTCAACCGACACTTTACTTTTCAAATCCCATTGAATTCTGTGCAAAAGATGTTGTTTTAGAATTGTGTGCGTGTCATTATTACTTGGTCGATTTCAGAACAAAAGTGATGTATGCATAAAGGATTATTCACACCTTCTGTAGATAACATAAAATGTGAAATCGACCAGCATTTTGAATGTGTTTTTATTGTAAATATATCTGTCCAATTTCAAATTTAACCATGCACGTCTATGCAGTGGGCGAGCAGTGGTGTCATGTTCACTCACACAGCTATGCTAACAGCAAGTAGTGTTGGGTAGTACTTAAATCATCCTCTGGGTCATTTCATACAGACATTTCAAACAGTGCCCCATACTCTGAAAGACCATTAGATATAACAGTATATATTGAATGCTGAGAAAAGTTTTTAAAAATGAAAATATAAAGATACGTAAGTCCATAAAGCGGCGAAATATCCCAGCAAAATTAATTCAAAGTTCTTTAATAATAAGTTATATGTATAAAATGGAACAAACATAATAATAAAGATGAAAAATTCCGGCGCGATACGGTTTGCTGCAGGTCGAGATCAGCGCCCTCACATTAATTGAAGTCATTTGGTGCTTTATTTTTAGTTTTACACTATTAATTTTTATAGTGTTATTGTTTTAAAAAAATGTGTGCGGGTGTTTTTTAAATAACGAGATTTTGATATTTTGGTTTATAATTTCAAAATATTTGTTTTAAACTTTAATTTATGTTTAACTGCGGTATAAACAAATTCCGACTCGATTTCTGCGTTTGCGTTTCATATAAACCCTGTGACTATGTTAAAAACATGCTCTATTTTTTTTATAGATATTAGTAATCACAACAAATTACGACGTTATCATGTTATAAACAAAGTGTCCTATACCTACAACACAGAGCTAGTATAAGAAAATGGACAATAAGTTGCAGCATTACGCATCATGTCGTATTTTGTAGAAATAAATATTTAAAAAAAACATAAAACGACCGACCGACCCATGTGTTGGCACCTAAAGGGCAAGTCAACTATTTTTTTCTAAGCCTAATGTATTATCATGTCAAGTGTGAAGAAGTTACCATTTACAGAACCAAATTTATAAGAATGGAGGTAGAACTAATTAAACGACCTTCATTGGGTATCAACGTAATTTATAAAGTTCATCAAAAGTATATATTATATACAGATTTAGAATAAATATACATATTTTGGTGTAACTAAACTTAATGTTGTACACTACTTAGTTCAATTAAAATCAACGCAACATAACACAATATATAACATTAATGTAAAACGTAATCTGAAGTATAAATAAACATTAACCCTATAACTAATGAACCATATTTTGTAGCACGGACTACATGGGGGTGTGCCCCGTAATTTACCATTATAAATGTCATATACCGCTATATTTAGTACCAATGTATAGTTATTTGTCTCTTCTATCCAGTGATACCAAACAAGTACAAACATTCCCCACATAATATCGCTATGAAGTCATATTGTGAGGGCGCCCATGCAAATTTGGAAATTCTGGATGTGTACTAAAGTACAGGAAAAATTAATTTTCGGCTAAGTCACCAATGTAAAATGAAATGACTATTTCAAGTAAAAAGTCCGTACAAGAGCGAAATGAAAATCATTTTACCGTGGAAACCAATGGTGGGCCTCACCAACCCCCCTCTATGGTCTTCTTTTACGGGTGACCACCGGTCCTACCCCCGGGTGTTAGCCGGCCCTACCCCCGGGTAAGGTGCTGGGATAAAAAAAAAAAGTTATCACTAAAATGAGCGTAAATGGTGGATCTACGATTAGCTTAGGTCGTTTGGGTGTTAACGCGTGCGATTTTTTTATGACGGATAAAAATTTGAACGAAGTAAAATAGTATAAAAAGTATGCCTGTATTCGCCAACAAATTTGGTGGTGTTAATTTTGACCATAAACATCTATTAATAATTGTTATACACTCATCTTATTTTGGGGTTTTTTACTACACCCTGTATGATTTCAATATAATTTCATTGAAAAGTAACCCATAGAAACACACATGTATTATTACTATTCAATCTCCTATTAATAAACATGTTATTAATGTCACCTAACAATTGGTATTCTAATTCTTTTGTTCCACCCTCTATATTTTCCTATCAGCCCCTTGTATACACACCTTTAATGAAACAAATAGAATCCTTATTTCAAAAGAATTCAGAATATATAAACATATCAAAAAAAGTAACTAACCCCCCTTAAATATTGACCATTATTCACAAACGGGTGATTGTATTACAAATCTGTAAAATGCGTTGGGAGCAGAATTCATTTCTGCACATTTTGACACCTCATTTGCAGCAATTGACTAAATATTGACGTCACAGCGTACATTTAAATCAATGTAACCCAAGATTTGAAAGTTGCAGTAAATTGTATTGATTTTGTATTCAGTGTAATGGAAGGAAATCTGTGTAATGATATCTGAGTATTTTTGTATTGTTAAAATTTGTATGTAAGTGCAACTTTCAAATCTGGTCCTCACTACATTAAATTGACCGGTGTTTTATTGTTTTTTGGGCTATCGTATCAAATGAGGTGTCAAAATGCGCAGAAATAAATTCTGCTTCCACCGCATTTTACAGATTTGTAATACAATAGCCCGTTTTTGAATAATAGCCATTATTTAAGGGGGGTTAGTTACTTTTTTTGATATGTTTATATATTTTACTATATTTGAGGTGTATCGATGCTTAAAAATTGGTCCGCTATAAATGTACATGTATTTTCGCGGCTTCACTGTCCCTTCTGGCGGATAACGAGAAGACGCTTCGTAATACAGGTGTTACATGTCGAATACAATAAAGTTACCGTCGTACGGGGGCGTTCTTGTGTGTGGATATGAATACGATGGCTGCTACCTCAGTGCTCGCCCCTTCGTTTACTTGACCGCCTGCATCACTACGGTAGTTTGCGACGGCTCCGGAGCTCGTGGTATTTCCCGCTACAGGATATATCCTTTTGAGACAAAGAAGAAATGTGAAATCAAAATTAGTATCCGCTCTGATAATAAAGAATGATGCTCACTAGATTGCTAGAGACCGACAGAATAGAGTTCTGAAGGTTCTTGCATGGAAAATTCATGAAGCTCTTAAACTTTATGAACAAGTATTCGGACTCCTTCGAAACAAAAATTAATGTTATGAGAAATACAGGTCTCCGCATACATTATGACATCCAGTGAAAAAAATCAACTGACCATCTAGGATTTGAAACTGAGACCTTGGCGTCTGCTGCTTCACACTTTGTGAATATGAAAATAATATTATTTGCATATAACAGTCACACTGTCAATCAAAATGAGTTCCACTGCCCTACACACCCCCACACACGATGCGAACAAGGGCTTTACCGTTAATCTGCTTCGTTTACCCTATCCTGCATACTAGCTACTCTGGTATTCATAATGAGCACAACTGCCTCACTTTTATGCCAACAAGGATAATTGGAAAAGATATTTCATTTACCTGTTTACCTATACCAGCTCCACAGGCGTTCACGATGAACGCAACTGACAACAATAGAGGTTATCCACGTTACTCAAGTGTGACTTTTAACAAAAGGCGTTCGTTCCCGTAGTATTCCTCATTCAAACCAATTCAATGCACGACCTCGGAGTTACTTGCATGACTTTGGCGGGCTATTTTGAAACAGTCATGGTGGTACTTCTTTTGAAAATCCTAAACAGGGTATAACAGTCGCTGATAGGATATGCAACTTATAGAACACGGATAACCTCTATTACGACTTATTGAAAAAGATTCGTCATTTACCTTTTCTTGCACACACCAGCTACACTAGCCATCATAATTAACACAACTACCCCGCACACTATACCAACAGTAACTACCGGAAAATCGCCTTCGTTCTCATTCTCTGAAAAACAAAGAAATATTTCTACGATTTTATTGAAATTAATAATTTTACATGTAAACATTTATTTTGCACTTCAATGATTATATTAAAGGCCCATTCAGTGATTTGCAAATCCGGGCAATCGCAGAAAACATCAAAGTTTAAATGTTGGTACCTTTGTCATTGTCATAGATGTGCTAACATAGCCTGCTAGTGGTTCAGCCGAAAGCCGTTTATTTAAGACAAAATAAGGCATTTTATATACGGAGAGTATATAAATTAGCTACATGTATTTGAATGTGGCTTCGACTTCGTTAATAGTGCTGTTTTCTTCGTTTTTTGCCAAACCTTTCTTTTGAAAAGTACCAAATGACAATTTGAATGACGTATCCTTCACTTTTAAGCAATTTATAAACAATTTTAATTGTATACACTTTCGCTGGGATCACTGAATGGGACTTTAACATTTGAATTACTATTTGTGAGTGGGAAATGTTTACCTTCAATTGTGAATCTTGTTCATTTTGAACAATTCCTACTAAAAACGAAGGTGATTTACTCACCGCGCGTTTTAGTGAAGTTTCAATACTACACTAGTGGCTTCATCAGACTGGCAACTCATCACATCTCATCACATCAAGGACGACGGTGCCTACGCACTCAACAACATCTTTGACCAACTCGTCACGCCCTCTACGATGCTTCCTGTTACCCATAAAAGGAAGCTGTCAGATGTTAGGAGTTGTCAGTCTGATGAAGCCACTAGTGTAGTGGTGAAACGTCACTAAACGTGAGTAAATCACCTTCGTTTTTAGTAGGAATTATTGTTCAAAATGAACAAATTTCACAATGATATAAGACATAATGTTGTGATTGCCAGAGACTTCCTTTAAGCATAGCCCCGAATGTACTGGAAACCACGATTGCTTCCAAATCTCCCGCCAAATCTTACCAATAGAGTATTCAAGATGAAATCCATAGCCCATAGTATGTGCATCTGATCTAAACTGTATCCAAAGGTAGTTCCCAGTAGAAGTGTAAGTCTCTATAGCTTTAGAGCCACAATATATGGTGCCGTTATCATACCCTGATTTAGTTTCAAATACCTGTTTTACAAACAAACAGAATTAACCATTGATCATTGCTATATTAGCATAAAATCACTGATATCGGTAAACTACTACGATGATGATGACAGTATGAAAGGTAATAAAAAACAAAATTTAGGTATAGCCATTTACATAGCATCCTAGATACATCATTAGTTAGTGAATGCCAACAATAACGGGGCCGATGTGACTTCCTCCTAACAGCTCCTCCATTTTACATAAAGGTGGAGTGGAACAAGCGAGATAAAGTATGTTGCCCAAGGACACATCACAGCACAGAACTAAGAAGCTTCAAACCCAAAACCTTGCGCTAATGATTTAAACCCTCAACGGTTAGGCCACTGTACTGTGAATATGCTGGTGTTGTTGTGGTTATTGCTATTGATGATGATGATGATGATGATGATGATGATGATGATGATGATGATGATGATGATGACGATGAATATGATGATGATGATGATGACGATAATGAATATTATAATGTGTCCTAAATTGCTTACCTCAACCCAATCAGAACAATAGTCTATTCGCGTGAAAGTAGTTTCTTCACCGCTCAGAGGCTCTTGTAAATCAAAATCAGTGAAGCGTAAGGTAATATGCGTGTCTGTAGACCCCTGGATTATCCATGTACATTTGGCGTTATTTGGGTAATCAAAAGGGTAATTAGGAGACCTTATCACACCCGAAGTCGCCGTCAATTGACCTCCACAGCTCGCTACAGGACCTATAACGAAAGCAACATACTAGTAAATGTAAATTTGGGCATTTGAAACAACACATTATATTCAAATTCACAATAATTTCATGCAAGTTCAGGAATATGGTATGATAAATGGTATGATATGAACCAAGAACAAGATGACGTGCCTTTAAAAAAAGGATAAGACAACTATGACCATTGTGACCTTTATGGTCTTTGGAAATTTAGCCACAGACCTATTTTTATTTATAGGTCTGGGTCTATTGGTCTGATCCTTGTTTTTTTTAAACAGTAGGTTTTAGCTTGCTCTCCTTCTTCTCCGGTCCAGGGCTCTGTACTTCTTTAAAGGAAGTGTCCGACAATCACAACATTATGTCTTATATGTTAGAAAAATAATTATCAATCACATGGTTTTATTCAAAACAAACTCATATTAACCATAAAAATGAATAACAACAGCAATCTCTCAACACGCGATATTCAAAATTCCCGCGCCGAAATTGTCTAGAGCAATGACGTTATTTGTCCTCATTTGTCGTCAGGCTTCATTGAATTATTGGGACGTCATTGCTCTAGGTAATTTCGGCGCGGGAATTTTGAATATCGCGTGTTGAGAGATGGTTGTTCTTATTCGTTTTTATGGTTAATATGAGTTTGTTTTAAATAAAACCATGTGATTCGTGATTGATAATTATTTTTTTAACATATAAGACTAAAATGTTGTATGTCAGACACTTCCTTTCATACTAATCAATACGCCAGGCTCCAGCATTGGGAGTGTTGTATAGTATACCTACAGATACAGATACATACACTTAAGTCACTCGAAGTTTACCAATGCCACATTTGAAATACTCACAAAATAGTTCGTCTGAGTTATCCCGGCAGTCATTCTCAGTGTCACATGCAAATCCATCATATATACACTGTCCGTTGTCGCATAAGTAGTCAGAATTGCTACTACAGGCTGAAAATTTATGGAAAGTGTATATGTGACGCGATCAAGCAAAATCAGTCAGAACTCGGAAATATTAAATTTTTAGTTTCTTCTAGGATAGTAAAAAGCATTTACAAAACTGGACAAAGCAGAAAACCCCATTGAAATTGAACAACCAGTTTCAAAGATATGAGCAATTAAAGAGTTCCCAAAACAACGGGAACCAAAATGAAATATTTCCTTTGTTTGGCTGTATCTCAAAATCAATATTTCCGAGTTCCGACTTATTTTGCTTGATCGCATCACATATGCATAAATTACAGTAGTGGAGGAAGCATTAAAGTTTAGAGGTAGGGGGATTAGCATATTTTGTTCCGGTTTTATTGGCACGCGCGAAAAATTTTCAATTTCAGACCATTTTAGGCTCCCATGTGTTTTGATATTTTGTGGTTTCGTACTAAAGGCAAACATACAGGGCAATTATTACCTAGCTGGGGGGTTTAGACCCCCTCAGCTAGGTACTCTAATGCTATCCATTCTTTCTTCTGGCAACAATTGCATTATCTGGACATCTGTAAGGGATATGTGGCTCAAACTCATTGACAACAAATCTCATGACCAGGGGATTTTTTTACAGGGGTCGGGTCATAGGTCACACAGAGGTCAAATCTTAGAAATGCATTTTCTGGAAATCTGTAAGGGGTATGGGGCTCAAACTTGGTGACAACAAACTTCATGACCTAGGGAAAGTTTTGATAGATTTGCAGGGGTCAGGTCAAAGGTCATCTTAGGTCAAATCTTAGAATTTTATTACCTGGACATCTGTAAGGGGTTCAAAGATCAAACTCGGTGACAACAAACCTCGTGACCAGGGGAACAATTTGAAGGGGTCAGGTCAAAGGTCATCTGGGGCTAAATCTTAGCGTTGCGTTATCTGGACATCTGTAAGAGGTACAGGGCTCACTCTCGGTGACAACAAACCTCATGACCAGGGGAACATTATTGAACATCTTGCAGGGGTCAGGTCAAAGGTCATCTGGGGTCAAATCTTAGAATTGCATTTTCTGGACATCTATAAGGAGTACGGGACTCAAACTCGGTGACAACAAACCTCGTGACCAGGGAAATATTTTGCAGGGGTCAGATACCTCCACAACGCCAACAAGCCCCAGCTAGGTTTGTGGTCTATGACCACCATTTGCCACTAGTTGCTTTTTCTTTTCTTCTGTTATGAAATTGCAAACCGCCGTTTTTGATAAATTATGGTATATGACATGGCGTTTTAAATGCTGTGGGTTCATAGAGCAGCCACTCCTATTTCGTCTCCTACATACAAACCTACCCAATGAGCTGCTGTACAACCCACTGACTTACGACTACATGTATAGCCACTCCATAACACAAAGATACAACCTACTAATATCAATTCTTACATGTATTACAATTCAATTCATCCGCTGCGTCTGCGCAGTCTGGCCATCCATCACATTGCTCAAAATCTCGAATACATCGACGGTCATCAGGTACAGCACATGTGAATTCATCCAAAGTGCATTCTGAATAGTAGAAAAATATCAGAAAACAAAAAAAACAAACTATTTAGTCAGTGTAATATAAAGTTTACCATGTTTACCCACATGACATGTTTGTACGGTCAAGCCTGGAGGACAGCGGTCCCACCCACATTTTGGAATGAGCTATTTCTTTGTTCTATTCAGTCACTTTGACAATGTTCCCCACATTTCCATATGTACGTGAATGGCAATGAAAGACAAAATTGATATGTTGACGTAGACATACCGTTACTTTGCTTTACCTTGGGAAATTAGTAAATCTTTGGCAAATGTCACAGCAAGATCGGTCATGTCTCTTACAGTTTGTTAATAGTAAAAAATATACCTCTACAATTTTGTTCGTCTGAATTATCACCGCAGTCGTCTAGACCATTACATTCGGCAAGGAATGATACACATCCACCGTTGGAACATTGAAATGATGTGTAGTTATTGCATTGTACTGTAAGAGAGAAGGAAAGGATAACTTTCTGATAAAGATCGTGAAATAATAAGCATTTTCAATTCACTGACCAATGCTGCACAGCAAATAGACATCTACAATCAAGTTCAACTAGCTACAAACTGATGTCTACTGACCTGTATTGCAATTCAATTCATCCGCTCCATCTGCGCAGTCGTCAAATCCATCACATAGTTCAAAATCTCGAATACATCGACGGTTACCGGGTACAGCACATTTAAATTCATCCGAAGTACACTCTGAATAGTAGAAAATAACAGAAAAAGAATAAGAAACATTTAGTGCAACATGATAAAACAACATAATCAAGATGAGACTGCCATCATAGCGACAAATTCAAGATTACTATGACAAACCACCCTTTCATGCCTTTACATTATGCTAGACGATATGGGCGACATTACAAAGTATCAAACCATATTGTACCATTACAGTCATTGCCCGCTTAGGGTCTCGCGAAAGGCAGTTCTCAAGGTGAACAGGGCTACACTTGACTTACGGGGTGTCCGGACTGAGATTTGACAAATCTAGGACTAGGTATTTCAAGAGTTTGCGGAAAAAGGCCCAGCAGTTTGGGTCAACATCAAGCTTGGAACCTTTCCAATGATTACAGGGTCATTGGGTCCTTAAAAATGGGAGCCATTCAGTGAGACCGGGACAAATTTGGTTCCATAACAGTGCCAAAAAACTGGGGTTCATTCCATGAGAGCTATGTCTAAAAGCTTCTAAAATCTAAATCGGGGGTAATAACTGGTGACAGAAAAACACAAAACGTTGTTATTCGGTGAGAGAGATTTGAAAGAGGCGTCAAGTGGTCGCACATCCCCATCATCCAATTTTAGTGAATGCCCACCCCTCCCCTGGTGATCTGGTCCTTTCACAAAACAGCAACAACAATGAACAAACTATAAGTCTGACATATGCGTCTTTTTACCCCAGTCATACTGCCTGATATGAAAAATGGTTTCATCACATATATCGTAAACGTTCGCCTAATGGCACTATGAGCTTCCTTGACATAACTGGAATTTTAGACACAAATTAAAAGTGTCCTCCCATAAAATCCCACCAGCAAATAAGGGCACATACCCTTAATTAATTCTTGTTGGGATTTTTAGAGGAGGGAGCTGTCTATTTGTACATGAAATTTACCCCAAAGCAAAGGAGCATTAGGTGAACCTTGACGGTACTACGAGGTACTACGGGGAGAGCGTGGCGCAATGGTTAGGGTACTTGCCTTTAGTGCATGAGGTCCCGGGTTCGATTCCCGGCGGTGGCGATTTGCTGGGATATTAAAAAAAAAAAAAAAGTCTGAAATTAATTAGCAACATCTGTAGATTAAATTCAGACTTCCGTTCTCCCCATGGTTCATTTAGAATTGGGTAAATGAATCATGAAAGTACTCCGTCCTTCGGAGGGGACGTTAAGCCGTCGGTCCCGTGTGCAGAGAGCCATACCTGTACATGTATCTCGCAGCCAGTTTCGAAAAGAGTAGGGTGTTAACCCCTGACTGTTCCCAACCCGGCCCGGCGTTCAAATGGACCCCAATGGAAATAAGCTTTAATAGAGGCTTTCTTGGGTTATCCAGGGTTGTCACAACCCGAACAAATCAAATCAAATCAAATCAAAAAAATCTTGTTAACTCTTGTTGCGTCAAACCGCAACGTTATTTTGCTGTTTAGAACTTCGAAGTCTATCGCAAACGTTTTCGACGTTACGGTTGTGGAGAACGAGACAGTGGATACTTTTGTGGCTAAACTGGTACGTTAACTTTGTCGCATTGGAGAAACGTATTTTTACCCAAATGTCATGTTTGTATGTCGCCATGTTATTATGTTGGTTGTTTTAAAGTTTATATTTATTCTTGACATACTCTCTATATTTTGCCTTTAATCGCGTTTTTATCTTGTATTTATTATGGTATTCTTGTTTGCGTTAAGCCTTGGAACCAAATTTGGGATGCATGGCGCTCTACAAAAGCATATTGTTATTATTGTTATTATTACAATTTCTTTGCAACTTCTTATCATTATGATCATAGACACCGTTAGCAGTTGATGTACATTTACCTCTGGTTAAACAACTTAGTTCGTCTGAATTATCACCGCAGTCGTCCACACCATTACATTCGACGAGGAATGATACACATCCACCGTTGGAGCATTGAAATGATGTGTAGTTATTGCATGGTACTGTACAAGAAAAAAAACCAATATAATAACTTTCTGATAAAGATTGGAACAAAATAAGCTTGCTTTAAAACGATATAAAAAGAATCGTGTACCTAAAAATCGTTTGATATGAAAAGTAGGAGGAAAGGTGTAGTATCCTGAAACTATATTTAAAACTTAAATTATACAAATGTGTATTTTAAATAAACATCTACCAAAAAGTAATTACCCCAAATACATGAAACAAAAAGAATAATCCAACGAGAGCTGACATTTCCTTCAATGGATACTGAATACAATGCAATAGGATTTTGCGGCAACTTTCATTAAAATGTACGCTGCGACATCAATATTGGGACCATTGGAACAAAATAATGAAGGGTCATAATGCGCAGAAATAAATTCTGCTTTGACTGCATATTCCAAATTTGGCATACAATTAACGCTTTAGGAATAATGACAATTATATAAAAGGAGTATTTACATATTGGTAGATGTTTCTTTATTCTTACTTATTTCGTATTCAACTCGGAAACCTGAGCTCTCTAGTGTTTCGTCCGACCTAAACTGCAACCACATATAATTTGTTATAGAAAACATTAGGCCGAGATCCAATGTCCCACAGAACCCAACAAAATCACTGTCTTTGTCCTCTAATATCTGTGAAAAGGAAAATGTCATAATGTATATATATATATGATATTACTAAGACCATAATGTCATCTTCATCATCATCATCATCATCATACTCTTCATCATCTTCATCATCATCATTATAGTCGTCGCATTTGTCCATAGCATTAATCACATATTTACACAAATTCAAATTTTGAATAACGATTTTACCTGAAGCCAATCATAGCAGACGTCTTTTCCAAGATCCACTCTAAATTCTGATTCTTCCAAAGAAAATTTAGTGAACCGAAGTGAAACGTATGTCCCTTCAGCGCCATGTATAATCCACGTGCATTTGGCATTACTTGGGTAAGACAATGGATAATTTGGAGTTGTTATCACACCAGAGGTTGCGGTTAGAATGCCACCGCAAGTCGCAGCTGGGCCTGTATAGTAGAAAAATTAAATGTACAATGCATTTTGTTTGAACTTTTATAATAATCATACCGTATGGTGCGTAAAAGAAAGATAATTTCTAGTATTTTACATTTTTAATGTCAAGGCATATCTAAGCATTAACAGTATGAAACTATCATCTGGTAGAGAATGCTGACAGCTTTGCGCCCAGACAGCTGCTAAATTCCTTTACAGCTGGCCCGAGGTCTGATAGCAGGGATATACACAGGGAGAGCATTACTAAGTATCCTACTTCGAATATGGTCATTCAAATACGTTCTGCTTCAAGCCTAATACCATTTTCCTCTTCTGTGAACGGTACCTTTTTGAATGGTAAATCGGAATGTCACCCAATAGTGATGGCAGGTACGCCGAAAACGTGAACTTTAAAATATTTACCGTACGAGTATTTTGCTTCTCCGTCCTATAGAAGAGGATTCGCCGTACTATCACGGCAATTGAGATATGAGATACCACAGAGCCTGCCACAGAGTTTCTAATCTACGTTTTTCTACGAGTGTTTTGGTTAAGGTGTATATCTGACATTGATATATAATGGACAAGCAAGCGTATAATGTTACTAGTCTGTGTTACAGACTGGGAAACTGATTGATACCAGCGAGCTAACAACTCGTGCTCGCCGCTCACCCCCTCCCTCGGTAAAGGTCTTTGAATCAGAATATATCAGCATATCATATTTTTACTGGAATGTCAAGGAACTTTCGGGAAACCAAACAGTATTCTTGAAAATAAAATATCTTATGAAATAAATGCAGCCTCTGGTGCAAAATGTGTTGATTTTGCCCCCTGAAATTCACTTTGCCACCCCCCTTTCCGAAAAAAATTCCTAGTGCCGCCACCTAGTAGATAAGATCAGAGAATGGGCTTATTATAAAAAGTAGAATATTGTCATATATATATTAGTGTGTGTGTGATGCATTTGCAAATGGGTGTGTGACGGCACTGTTTATCGCGGGAAAAGAAATGAGTACCACCAAGTCGCGCAAATTGTTGAGGGAAATAAGATTGCAATGTTTTATGTCCCGTGATCAGACCCCCGATCCCTCGTTCACGCAAAAGCTTATCTGATAAGAAAAAAACCAGTTAAGATCAGATATCAAATTTTGTTTTACTCTCTTACTTACAACCTAGCTCATCCGAAATATCTCTGCAATCACTTTCGATATCACATCTATATGAGTCACGAATGCACTCATTATTAGAACAGAGGAAGTCAAAACTGCCATCACAAGAATCTGAAATTAGAAAGAAATCATTACCTTTTCACACATTAATGGTAAAACAACTCATTTGTATTCCAATCATTAAAATCTCAATAATTTCGAATTTAGTGTTTAAAACAAAATCATACCAAACTGTATATATCAAACTGGTCGCTTGTTTAGCCAATATTGAATATTTTGCAAGTAAGATATGAATGCGTAGAGAAAGCAAAAAATACACTAAATTGTTCCGTTTTACAATAATTATCAAGGATATTGAATACAATTACAACAAAGCTACAATGCCGAGAACTGAAAATACGACTTCATTCATACACATGCGGTATACGTGCGGTTCGTGACTTAATGTACGCGTAGAATGTCCATTGCGATTTTCATCTCTGGCACAAACGTTCTTGTCTAAACTTTCCCCACCAATACTAAAAAAAAACTTTTCCCACCTACTGTGTATACAATTTAAAGAAAATAATACCTGGGCAACACTAAGTGAAAAAGCTTTTTAGATTTTAATAGTAATAAGCTATAGTACATGAGTAAGATCTTTCAAACTTTCTAAGGCACGTCCGGGTCGCTTAATTTCTTTCTGCAACCATAATGGGCCGCAATATATCCTGCCGCATAGTCCGAGGCAAGGTTCATTATTGTCAGGGTTAGGGTCTTATGGTTAGGGTTAGGGTACGGGTTAGGGGTTAGGGGTTAGGGTTAGGGTTAGGGTTAGGGTTAGGGTTAGGGTTTAGGGTTAGGGTAAGGGTTAGGGTTAGGGTTTAGGGTTAGGGTTAGGGTTAGGGTTAGGGTTAGGGTAAGGGTTAGGGTTAGGGTAAGGGTTAGGGTTAGGGTTAGGTTTAGGGTTAGTGATTAGGGTTAGGGTTAGGATCATATACGTATTTATTAGTACTAATATACTAGTAATAGTATATTGTGTGTATGCACTTTATTCCATAATCAATAAGTATCATAAACAAACACCTTTCTGGCACAACGAATCATAGCACAGTCGTGTAGGCATTAGACTATGGACACATAGATTGTGGGTTCGAACCCCCAGGTAAACCGTTGTAGAATTTTAATTCTATCGATTGCTTTTTATTTTATTAAGTAAGTGGAAATAATAATGGTAATAAACTCGTGTTATATCTAGCCTCATAGGCCTATAATTACATGTATGTACTATGTGTTATCGCATTGCGGCCCATTATGGTTGCAGAAAGAAATAACGCGTCCGGGTCAGCTCCCACAAAAAATACTGTGCAAACGTTAATTTTCGATTCCTTTCGATATTTTCTTATTATTTGTGTCTTTAAACCAAAGTGCACTTCCTCTTACTTAAAAAAGTCAATAGTAATATTGTACCTGTTTGTCCTTGAACTAGTTTGTATGTAGACAATAGAAAGCCAAGTATGATACACGTACACCACGAGTAATTCATCGTCATCACTATTGTTCCTCGACTGCAATGTAATGTTAAAACAGTTACGGAACGATCAATATTTATACCGGTGGGGTAATGGGTCCTTTAAAGGACCCACGAGTGTGTTGGAGTAACAATCTACGGCGTGGATTATCGTGTTAAGGACTCGTGTGTCCTTTTCTTGAAGGACTAATAGAAAAGAGCACCAAAAAAATAATATCATATTTTTCTGGGATTTTCAGTTCCACACTTTGTTCAATTCATAAATGGCATGACTAATAACATCGTAGATTGATATAGAAGGGTAATTTTCAATCAAATTAAATTTTACAATACACAAATCGATCACAGAAATAGAAATCTGCGTTCAAACTAAAAATCTCACAAATAATAATTGTGCCGGTATTGACTTTGTAACTAAACGAGCTACTTACAAACTGTACCAACCCAGCAAACACAAAACGTTTTCGACATCATTCGCAAAAGGTTATAAAAGGTTGTCAGAAAACGTTTAAATGTCGGGTTATATAAAGGGTATATTAAAGGATCTGGAATGAGCGTTTTGAGCGTTTCGACAGTATTTTTTGTGGGATATGAGAACACATCAGACATATCGAATTGTATTCTGAATACGAAGAATGTCTTTCTGATATCAAATAATTTTCATTTTTTGAAATTCACGATATAATACACATTTTATGACAAATTATTAAAATTTGATATTTTTCACATTTTGATATATAACAGTCCTCGAAGTAAATTTTATAAATCTAATGACATATTCTTAAAGTGTATGTAGCTGGGAGGAAAAGCCGACGATCAATTGAAAATTATGACCTTTCATATTGACCTAATTTTTTTGGTGTTTTGGTCGTCGGCTTTTTATCCCGCCTACGTACACTTTAAGTATAAATCATCAGATTTATAAAGTTTACTTCGAGTACTGTTAAATATCAAAAATATCGATTTTCAATCATTTGTCATAAAATGCGTATTACATTGCGAATTTCAAAATATCAAAATTATTTGATATCAGAAGGACATTCGATATGTCTGATGTGCTCTAATGTCCCACAATAATACTGTCCAAACGTTCATACCCCACCCCTTAAGGGTATAAAACGTTTTCATAACATTAAAAAACATTTTTTAATAATCCACTGCCCAGCCAACACAAAATGTTTTACAGAAATCGTTTAAATGTCGGATTATATAAAGGGTATAAAAACGTTTTAATAATATTCCAAAAACATTTTTGAAAACTGGATACAAAACATTCTAAACAGAATGTTATTTTGTGGTTGAAAAAATATTTTGCGAATAATATTGCCCATAATATTTGCAATAACAAAAAAACGTTTTCATGACCTTTATATAACCCGACATTTAAATGTTATTAGAACGTTTAAATAATTTTGTAAGAACATTTCTGTGTTTGCTGGGGGCTAATATTTTGACATAATGTTATTTAAGTGTTGGCAAAATAAATTGGCCAAAAATGTTTGCAAAAATTTTGAACACATTTTAGAAATATTGTTATAGTGTGTTTTCATACAAAACGTTTTCAAACGTTTTCATGACCTTTATATTACTCGACATTTTAATGTTATTAAAACGTTTTTACATAAACCAAAAGCCAAAATATAACTTATTTAAAACGTTTTTGTGTTTGCTGGGAACTTAATAATCAAATATCATTGTCAGTATGTCTACATACATGTATATACTTCTTAACTTTTGAATAGCGACACATGATCGAACTAAGCACATCTTTAAACCTTTTTTTTTTAAATAAAGGCTCAAAATGACCCAGATAGAGGAGCAGGCTGAATTTAAACATTTTTTTTCTATTATAAAAAAGTTATGTTCAGGCGCGGACCTGTGCACCATGCGTTATCGTGAATGAAAAAAACCAGCTGTCTTTAACACAATGCAATATTGTGCAATGAATGGCAATGGCACATCTTGATTTCTTTTAAGTTAACTGTAATGTTTTGTTTCGCTATGACTTTAAATCACATAAGTAAATACTTTGTTGGCCTTAGCGATATTTCAAACGATATTAATTACCTTATGAATAAACGAGATACATAATAGATTCAATCGTTTATTATTTGTCAGCACGCTGACGGGATTGCGGGTTAATAATTAGAGGCTCATGACTGCGTATCCAGTGGCGTAACTACCGGGGGGGGGGGGGGGGGGGGGAGGGTGCCCCGGGCGGCACCCTTAGGGGGCGCCAAATTGACCAATTCAGCATCGATTCTGCGCCCCTCCAAGCGATGAAAGTCAAAATTTTCGCGCGCTTCACGCGCATTTCAGCATAAAGTCAATTGAAAGAACATTTTAAAACCGATAAACTTCTAGTAACCACAATTAATGAGTGTATATGCCTTATTAATTTTGTCCAAAATTTGCAATTGTTTCAAGAATGGGGGGGGGGGCGGGGGTATGTATCCTTAGCTCCTAGCTACGCCACTGCCCGCGTCTAAGATATTCTCGGGTGGGGGGGGGGGCCTAGGGGCGCCAATTTTGTTTCTTGCCCCGGGCGCTACCAACCCTAGTTACGCCACTGTGCGTATCGTAAAAAAATCCACATTTTGCTTTTTGAACCGTAATGTATTGCGCACAAAGGATATTCCAAGGTCAAAACTATTTTTTTCTTCGATTTTGCACAATACCCAAAAAGAAAAACAACACATTAGCCTCATCGTTACTTTTCTTTATCTTTTTCTTATTCATCTGTATCGTATGTATTTTGTTTATTATTCATCTGAATGATATTATATATTTTTTGAAACATAATACCTGAAACAGAATATAATTTAAACTTTATCTTTCATTTCCCCGTAAAAACCGAATTTCCGCTTAAGGACCTACCTAGCATTAGCATGTATGTGTATGGAATTGACAATAAAGCTCAGGTTTTATGTTTAAACCACTTGTTGAAGACTTAATTTTGATAAAGCTATGTTGCATTGCCAGGCTGAAAGGCAATATTAAATCGGTTTTTGGAAACACATATATTATGTATACCAAAATTGGTATATTATCAAAAAATATAAGACACGAATCATCTTACCTTGTAAAAAGCTCGCTGACGAAAAATGTGATCAGTAACGATTGCTCTCTCAACAATTCATATTTGAAGTGTAACGTTATGGGGAATTCCAATTTCTCTACTTTGTTTACCAACTTTTCCCAAAGTAAATCATGGCATCGCACACTGCGTGCAAAACGTGATCTAACAAAAAACGTTTCAAAACGTAAAGAGTGGCGGCCAAAGTTTAAAAAATCATTCCTGTGTGGCTTTTCACCCCCTTTTAAACTTGGTCCCATTTAGTAAAGTAGTATTAACATGAAGAATGAGTCCTAATTTTTACATGCAACAATGTACTCTTATAGGTTTAAGACTGTTCGAAAGCGGTGCAATATGACGTAGGCTACCGTATGTATTATCAAAAACATTTCAAGGTTTATGTTTTATTATATTGCGTGATCATAAAGAGTAGTAGAGTATTATATATACTTAGCAAATTGACTGTGTGTCAACCTGCTACATATAGGCCCTACATCTGTACATAAGGCGCAGAATCGCACATGACGATGAAGAATTTAACAAAGTGAGTATTTGCTACAAAATACATTATAACGTCTATACGGAAAAAAACTTCAATTACGCACGAACATTAATTCATTTGCTCTACAAAATAAACATTGACAACTAAGAAAACCAACAAGTAGCCTATAGATGACTTCGTATGGGTCTTTAAAACTTTCATAAATGGGACCAAGTTTAAAAAAGGGTGAAAAGCCACACAGGAAAGATTTTTAAACTTTGGCCGCTTTTTACGTTTTGAAACGATTTTTGTTAGATATAAATTCTTTTTTTGAGGTAAAAAAATATTGCGCGCTAAGTGGTTCTTTGTAGCCATGCAAGGTGAACTAGTTGGATATCCATATTTCGCGGTTAATGGTGCTTTGTAGCCCTGCGGGGCAAACTAGTTGGATATCCATATTTCGGGGTGAGTGGTTTTTTGAAGCTCCGAGGGGCAAACTAGTTGGATATCCATATTTCGCGGTTAGCGGTTCTTTGTAGCCCTGCGGGGCAAACTAGTTGGATATCCATATTTCGCGGTTAGCGGTTCTTTGTAGCCCTGCGGGGCAAACTAGTTGGATATCCATATTTTGCGGTTTGTGGTTCTAGTGGTTTTAACGACCCGTAACCACCCCAGTCAGCTGCATACCGCATCCAGCTATTTTAATTATCAAAATACTAGTTTTTTAATGCTATGGGGTAACAGAATTATTCAAAAAATTAATAGCTGAACCCAATAGTTCAGCCAAGGACTGGAAACGACATATTGATGACTTTATATAGAGTGTATTCAATAAACCCAAGGCGGAACGAGAGTTGCTAAGTAACCGCTATCCGAACCATAAACACACATGCATGATCAGACAACGAGTATTCAATTTCCTCATAGCATCCAGACAGGGTCTAATTCTGCATAAAACCGGGCAACGTTATTTCTATAGATCTGCTGCGCATTCAAATTGCATTGTATTGCATCGTAATTTCATTTGTGTCTATGCTAATTATGTTTACACAACATGAACTCACGTGTTTTCAAGCAAATTCGCCGATAATAGGTGATCAAAAGCGATCGGAATGTTACAAAAGTACAGATCGCATTCAGCTTACTTCATATTAGATGATCTTTGGAAAAATACGGCATAATTTGTCTTGGTGTTTGCGGAATGCCATGCAGTAAAATATTAATACGTTGCGGCAATTCATGATTGACAACTAAGAATCGGCGTGTCCTTCGTATCCTCCACTGTCAATATTTCTTATCCACTCACTAATCCTCACAAAAGCTTTGTGTTGATTACGTAATGTGTGAGGCAAATTGCAATAAGTACAATGAAATAATGAGTAGGGCGGGCTCCGAGGCGGGTTTCTTCTTCATCTTACGTAACAGTATTGTTCTCCAAAAAACCCGGAAGCTTGTCGTTTGGAGCTCTAGCTGAAATACAGCAAGATAATGTAAGATAGTAAATGTAAACCTGTATTTTAGCTAGAGTATCTCGAGCTAATAGCATCCCACGTTGTACACACGTCAGTCGAATTTGGCGGTGTTGGTTTGTTAGCCCTCCAAGTTATAACATCGTTCACTTTGTGTTGAACATTGTATCATGATTGTATGTGGGCCTCGCTGTAATAACATAAAGATCAGTATGATCAGTGTGTTATCACAGAGCAGACCCTTGAGAGGGTCAGCTCATTTGGCTCATTTGCATGGCAGTCGGACTCGCCATTGTATTTGATCATTTGTGTATGGAGAGCAATGGCGGCCCGTCATTGTATTTGTTCATGTGTGTATGGAGAGCCACTCTTGGAGCCCATGGGACTTAGGCTAGGTCCTCAGGTATAGTCAGACGCTGTATGTACTAGAAACGCCCATTCTTGATTCTGCGTTCATTCAATGTTAGCATTAAATTTGTATTGCCCGGCGGCCCCGCGTAATGGAAAAACCTGAATTTGTTACATAAAAAGAAATGAAAATTAAAAAAGCAAGGTTCCACCTGAGTACATATTAAATTGGTGTAGAAATTGTTTTCAAATATATATATGAATTTAGACAAACATACGGGATATAATGAACCTTTGACATGACGCCATGATGACATGATTTTATTAGTCGTTTTGTATATCATAATACCAGTATTTGTAATTTTATATTATATAGAACTAATATTTTGCATCATAAATGCGCAGTTCATATGCACAGACGATTACTAATCTTCAAGACTTCAAAATAACATGTTACTAAGCAGGTAATAGGTGCTGGCCTTGTCCTATTGTACTTGTTCATTTGTGTATGGAGAGCTCACTGACCTGTTAATAGAGGTCAATGGGATAGCTTCTTTATGGGGCACTTCTCCATCGGTTTCAGGGCGCAGTTCATTGAACTCAGCGGGATTCTATTGCAAGTGCTTTTATATTATTACAAAACGGATCGTGGTTATTGCCTTGACAAATCTAATACATAATTCATACCAGGGATTAATAAATCCAGGGGTGCGGACATTTCATTGGTCGCAAACCACCGGGATTCGATACAAGTTTGCGTTGTAAATGAATGCGTGAATAAGAGTGTCATCCCCTTGGCGCGATATTTGATTTCTGAAAATAGTCAAGTTGCCGTTCAAAATGCCTAAAAATCATCAAGATATTGCAATACTGTCTAAAGTGATGTAAAATTGTGGCAAATTTGTATGATTTATCGCACATAATTTCTGCGTAGCGTGGAGAATCATTTACATAGGATTTTGGAGAAAAATTTGATAATTTTAGGGAAATATAGAATGGCGGAAGAAACAAATAAAACATTTTCCTGGAATGTGTAGACCATACTCTTTCTGTTCCTATTGATTTGGATACTGAAGCTGTTGGGTGATTTATGTTGGCGTTTCTAGAGTGTGTCATTATTGGCAAACATCTATGGATATTGTTGAGAGGGCACTCGATTCACGAGATTTCTTTTGCAAGAACGCCAAAATAGCACGAATTTTGTTGGTTTGCGACTGAAGAGTGTCCGCACTATAGATTTCTGCCATGCAAATTAGCTAGTGTCAGTGGGTAAGAAAGTGGCATCTTTTGAATCGTTAAGACAAGCCACATAATCTTATGTAAAACTCTGCTGGGTGTTTCGATCATGTATTATGCGTGTTTGGTCAAGTGAGGGTAATTTGTAAAGCATCAACTTGTAAACAAGTCATAGAGGGTTTGATCATGCTGATGATGTTGCCATTTAGGACGACTTCTGAGTGTTTAAAGCCCAAAATGAATGAATAAAATCGTGTATGAGATATTTGCGGGGATATTTGGGTGCATTGGGCACTTATGGGTTGGGTATAATAGATTTCTATGTATACAATTAAGTCTGATATATTTTCGATGGAATATATATTTTCACTTGAAAAGTTAGTAGTTTTCCGAATTGCAATTTCTGAATATTATATAAAAGGTGAGAATAAGACTATAAATGTAAGAGTATGGGATAATTTTGATTGTTAATAAATGCGAAACGCCGGCGGTAGACACCAGCAATATCAGGGATTGCCGCGATTCTTGCAGTAGCTTTTATGAATAGAATACAATAGTGGCTACAATAGCGGATACAATAGCGGAACAATAGAGCTCTCTTACGGGCAAATAAACCTCGTCGCGTATTGCTAAATTTCACTTCTTCTTTTTCATGAACTAACCGTTATTTTTTTAAACTTGTGGCAAAACTTCGACCGAAGTTTTTAATAAAATCGGTGCGGTAGCGTCATCTATTATTATGCATAGAAACTACACATACCACTATACAGCTATAGATGAGCTCATTTGTATTAAATTAACGCTTGATGCAATTGCTTTCTAGAAGGCTCAAAATTTAATGTACGTTTCAGCTGCAATATCCAGTGATATCTCATTAATGTCTTTGGATCTTCGGATGGCTATGTCAGTGAACATTATGCATATTCTATCCAGGACAATCAACGACGTGGTATCAATGGAGCTGGAACAGATAACACTCAGACGCTTTTTTTTTTCAGTAATGTCAGATAAATCCATAGTCCTTGGATATTTCCTTTACAAAAATCCTGGTGTTAAAAATAGGCATAAAATTATGCCTCTTAGTTTAAAATGCTAAAAAGTAACCCCCTCCCCCGAAAGAGTTACGAACCAACCATCAGGACAATTCCTCAACGACTCCAGTGTGACGTCATTTATACCACCGTGACGTCGCAACTCAAGAATACAGAGCCAATTCAAGATCAGTCGGCAGGGGAGTAGCCAGCTTTCTTGGTCGGGGGGGGAAGCAAAGTAAAATTTCGGGGGCACAGACGAAAAAAATTGCAGTTGCATCATACAATACATAGAGACTGTATGTCTTTGAGCTTCCCAAAAAGGCCTTTTACACTAATTTCGCCCATTATCCGACTGAAAAGGGCTTTATTTGCGTTTTACACTATTTTGGCCCTGAATTTTGCTAGAAAATGGGCTCCTTGTCCTTTTTCTTTTCCTTTGCCCTCCTCAGTTTCTCTTTCATTTTTTGTCAGAGGGGCACTTTTTCTTTCATTTTTTGTCAGGCCCACCCCAACCCCCACCATCCCGGGGCAACGCTACTGTGACAGTCGGCCCGATGATACGTCATGGATATATGACGTGATACTGTAGCCATCAATATAATATCCGAAATTTATTTTTCTTTAATTTTAATTTTGATCAAAACCAGTAAGGCCAGTTGAACAAAAACAAAAAGTCCACTTGAACAGAATTATAATTTAGTCCAACTATGGACTTTGACCGCTATTGAATGAGTGCACCCAAATGATCCCAATTTTTTTTACATGATCCCAACTTTTTTACTTGTTATCAGCATTCAGTTATACATAAGCCCCTCTAACCGATCGTCCAAAAAGTAAGATGGGATCTTGTTGGCGCACATTTCTATTGCCGGTCAAAGTTCCTCTTTTGTGCTGCACACAGGCAATATAATGCCAATTCGGCACTAAGTATGAACTTTGACTTCTGTTTACCAGTGCGCCCACATGATCTCAAGTAGCTCTTGCGTGTTTTTTGTCTACACAAAAGAAACTTCGCGCGATGTCGCCAGGTCTGAACGCTGTACCGGCGTCAGCTGAATTCGAGTACGCTTAGAGGGCACAGGCATGGACAATTCCAATCTGTTTATTTATTAATGTGTGGTATACCGTCCTAGCAATAGAGAGGTTGCGATTTTATTCAAAATCACTCTTCTCCTGTCATGCCTGTATCGAGGCGAGGTCGCGTATTTTAAACCAGTTTTGAAGACTATGCACGTACAAAATGAACGAGGAGACAACGTTGAAAATGCACAAAATGTGTCCATTTAACAACATATTAAAGACAGTCAAGGATAATGAAAATACGAAGGAAAGTCCAACTATCAATTTTATTTGTAGGAAATCATTATAATAGGGCAACAGTGAGGTGTGAAAATTTGTCCATTAAAATGCGTGTGATATCGGCCGTATAAAAAGAGACTACGATTTGCCTTTCTGATACAAACGCACGGTATACGCACGGTGCACGTTGACATTAGAGAGTTTGCGAAATGAAGTTTGAAAATTTACTTCAACTGGAACGGCAACTTGTTTAATATAACATCGATTGGATTTCTTGCTCAAATTGACTCCAACGCGAACGTATGATTGGTTAATGCACCAACAACAGCGTCTTGTCGCTTAAACTCGGGATATGTGTATCAGTGTGCGTTCAAAACAAGGGCATCATGTGTAAGAACTTGAAACCGACTGCATCAGAATGTCTATTTTGTTTGGTCAAGTGGTTATTATAATTAAAGACAGAATTAAAAAGACTAGTTTGCTTTAGACAGACAGAAATATCTTTCATTAGCGAATTTTGTTACTTTGAAAAGCAAAAACGTTGAACCCAGAAAAGCTCATGGGGCAAGTTGAAGCCTGTGAAAATCGAAAATCTTACACTAGAAGTCTAAATTTCATACCTTAGTTTGAAAAAAATATAGAGTACCAAACATTATAGTTTTTTTCCTGACATTTACTGAAAAAAATGAAAATTATTGCTTTTCACTTGGCCGAGAAAATTAATTTTATAGTGAAAAGGTGTAACTCAAAATTTTGCTCATTTCAACACCAAATTCGATCGTTTGTATTGCCTCATTAAATGACTGAGTGAGCCTCGTATAACAATAGCCATCGATTCACTAGCGGAGTATACGAGCCAATGTGATCCCTCTTTTCCCCTTTATGAAAAAAATAGCACACCCACCTTTAAAGCCTAGTGACTCACGGCCCTGCAAGGTGCTAACACTTTAAAGTGTTCATAGTTCTGGTCGCTAGGGTTCAAATCCCCGCACAGATATGGAATCCCGTAATATGTATCATGTTCGCTTCCATCTAGCGATCAATAACCTGAATAACCATTGTGTAATTCAATTCAATGCACAAGCTCATACACATGTGGTTCTTTGATGTCAATCGCATACAATATAACCCGTGATCAATAATGAACGTTGGTCAAAAGACGAGCTTACTGAAGTGAAAAATTATGTACATGCAGATTCATCATTTATGCATATTGCCTTGAAAATCATAAAAAGCAACTGCTTGATCAACCCAAATGATTTTATTAGCGTTATTTCTAAACCAAATTTCAAAACCACAAAGTGTTTTACCTGACTTTTGACCCAGAAATGTATGAATTTGATGAGAAATGGTGATGAAAAAATAATATTTTATAAGTCAGATTCAGAAAGAGAAAATCTCATTACACACGTTAATTATATCACAATCCAAACATAGATGGTTAAGTTCATGGAGAATGTTACAAACTGTTGTATCTTTTGCCATATTGTTTTTCTAAAGGGAATAATGTTTTATCGTTTAAATCGGACATGAAAACCTATCAAAAACACAACAAAAACGTGCATCGCTATTTTGTATGCATGAAACAAATTATAAGAATTAAACAGAAGTGACCTAACACTTATGATGGCTGTATCTTGAGAAAGCGCATGGTCTGATGCTAGAATCTTGGCAAGGACACTCTGGTGAAATAAAGAAAAATATATGCGATTGATTTTGTGTGACTTTTGAGCGTTAAATGTTTCAAAATTTAAAAATGAACAAAATGCGAGTAACTATGGTGTCATCAACATGACAATAATATTCATGATAAATAATTATTGCTCCCTAAAAAAGAAATGGTTAACAAATGGTTTGAATACATCGCACGACCTTATAGTAACTGTATCTAGAAATATGTGCAAGTTACTTGTCAAGTTTCGCCAGAAACGAGCTTTTTCTACGGTTACTGCCCAGCTCATTTAGCGCGATATGGGATATTCTTTACCTCGAGTTTACTGCCCTCTGTTGACGACAGGGCTTCGAACTTTTATCAAGGCGATCTAAGAAGTGCAGGGCCGTGGACTCTATTCGGGAAGCTACAATATCATATACTGACTATTGTTTTCCTTGAGTTAACAGAAATAAATTAATATGATAAAGAAAGTTATTTTCAGCCTATATTCTTAGATATTACTCCGAACACAGATCCTCCGAATGACTAACATTCTATACAGCCTACATTGAGTGTCAATGTTCAAACACAATGTCTCCGGGTACTCTACATCCTCAGGGAATCCTAGATTTCCTGTCTACATGTTCTATTCTATGGCTTTATAACTTGATGAATGTGTGATTACTGAGCCATTTTCAGTGTCCTTTTTAAACAAAGCAGTGGTTTCACTCTCAACTCCCTCAAGCCCATCCTCTGCGGGTTTGTAAGTACATAAAGCCCCCGTGTAAAAGCATATAGATAGGAACCTCAAGACAGCCGCCATGCCAATCATAGTGTAGGCCAGTTGTTTGTTGTCATATTGCCAGCAATTCTTAGTTTCGTCACTGTCGCATTCACGTTCCCATAACAGACAAGCTTTGTCTATTAAGGCGCCAAAAATGATTGGTCCTGGAACATAGCCTGTAAGGATAAAGAACAGAATAATTAATCAACAGAGGGGAAATATTGGAAAATTCTGCGACAGTGGGTGGTACACTTTTGTTTTGTTTTAGTGTGGGGTGGCTGGCACACTCAATTTTAATTTGTGATGATTGTCATATGGTTTGTGAACTGGGCCATGTTCATCAAGACAGCTTTCGTTTACATTTTTTAGTTTTTCTATTGTTCAGAAACTAAAAATCGAGTTAATAATCGGCTACAAAGCTGGGGAAACTTACCATAGTCGAAATAGAGTAAGCATGTAGTCTATGTTATAGATAATTTTTATAATTGGCACTTTCTTGCCGTTGATGGGGTAAACATCGATATCACGTATTATAGGGTACACGTAATGCACATCTTGACCTCGCGTTCACTACACTGCAAAAACAGTGTTTACATTAAAGTGTTTCAATGCTAGAAAGTTAACTTCTAAACACCAATCTATCCTCAATTTCTAAACACTGTTTTTGCAGTGTAGTGAAAGCGAGTTCAAGAATGGCATCACATGAAAATGTCGTTACTTTATAATCTTTATAATTACATGATAACCTCTCGTTTCTTTGTTTTAGTATATTACCGTATATCGAATGTGATATCGAATTTCACCACATCAACATTAGAAAGGTACATGTTATGTTATAGGAATGGACTTTAGTATACTCCTCAACAAAAGTTTGGAAAGTTTTTCCACGCATCTATATCTCAGATTATTTGTGACATACATGTCATGTTATATCATGTTGCATATTTTAAATGGATAGCTACGTTTATTCCCTTTACAATGACACCACATTAACAATCACTTTTTACGGCTGAGTACATATCTTGCGAATGTAGTGGGGTCTCAAACAGAATGTGCCAAATTGACCATTATTCTGTACTCAAACAACACTAGTCACTAACCTCAATCGGGGTGGTAAATTCATAAGCAGCCACAACAGCCAGGTACCTCCTCATCCTGCTCCCCAGCCTGGTCACACGTTGCAGTGGAATGCCATTCTTCAACAGGATTCGTCGCAGGTCATTCAATGTGGTTGCATTGGCTACTCCAGCACGCACAGCACAACCAATCTGGTCTCACAAGTGTTCAATCGGGTTGAGATCTGGGCTGATGGCAGGCCATTACATTCTCTCTACAGCGGTGTAACGTCATTTTCACCCCCTGAAAATTTAGAAAATCCCGTAGGAAAATGGCCTTAAAATGGCTTGTGCCCCCTCCCCCAATCATACCCAGTGTCCCCCCCATCATGCCTCCCCCCCAATATGATGACCCACGCTACGCCACTGTAGAGAGAATGTAATGGCCAGCGATCAGCCCAGATCTCAACCCGATTGAACACTTGTGAGACATGATGCAGTCATGTCTACAGTAGAATTCATCTCGACCTTTGCAGGACTTAAACCCCATTACAAGCTATTAAACCAAGATAACACTCATTGAAACAGCTCAACTGATTAAATCGGATCTTCTCTGGTTGTGCACATGTGTCTGTTTTTGCATGTGCGATATCGCAATAAAGCTGGTATTATAGCTTCAGTTGGGTAACCGATTATAAAGGAAACGGAAGGACACAATGGTATGTGGACCTTTGTTCACGAAATGAGACAATGACCTGCTTTTTGTTAACCAGCATTCTTGAAAATGAGCAACATAATGATTGTTGACTTGTTTTGAAATAATTTCTTCATATTTTTGGTGTTATTTGTCGTTTACATATCCTTCCTAAAACACAAAAGTGCGACCCTCTCCAAACACCTAAATTAGCTAAAAATTTAGGACATGTTACAAAACTATATTTTCTAGAATTTCATAGAATAATTTAAATGTAGCTTGTACCGTTTTTTTGTGGCATCCTTCAGAACGGAGCGGTCCGTTACCAATATAAGCTTTGCTTTGCCCTCACTCATATTCTACGAAAGTGCGACTATTTCTGAACATCTAACCTAGCTGTAATTTTAGGTCATGTTAGAGAAATATATTTGCTAGAAGTTTGGAGAATAAATTAAATATTGGCTGGTTATTTTTCACACAGTGATGTTAACTAGTCAAGTGCCCATTCTTCCAACATACATCATTTGTAGAGGTCACGCGTCAATGGTGAGAGCACTGTGTATTGTGTATAGGAAAACGGACAGTAACTGCAGTATGACCAGCTTGGTCGTGCTGTGCGTGCTACAGTAGCTAATGCAACCACATTGAATGACCTGCGACGAATCCTGGTAGAAGAATGGAATTCCATTCCACAGCAACGTGTGACCATGCTGGTGAGCAGGATGAGGAGGAGGAGGTGCCTGGCTGTTGTGGCTGCTTATGAATTTTCCACCCGTATTGTGGTTAGTGACTACTGTTGTTTGAGCACAGCATAATGGTCCATTTGGTACATTCGATTTGAGACCCCGCTATATTCACATGACGTATACTCAGGCGTGAAAAAGGTTTCAAATGTGGTGTCATTGTAAAGGGGAATAAAGTAGCTAATATGCAACACGATTTGAAAAAAATTCCAAACTTTTGTTGACATGATGCAGTCATGTCTACAGTAGAATTCATCTCGACCTTTGCAGGACTTAACCCCATTAAAAGCTATTAAACCAAGATAACACTCATTGAAACAGCTCAACTGATTAAATCGGATCTTCTCTGGTTGTGCACAAGTGACTGTTTTCATGTGCGATATCGCATAAAGCTGATATTCATAGCTTCAGTTGGGTAACCGATTATAAAGGAAACGAAAGGAAACAATGTTATGTGTGGCTTTGTTCACGAAATCAGACAATGTCGTGCTTTTTGTAAACCAGCATTCTTGAAAATGAGCAACATAATGATTTTTGACTTAACACGGTTTAGAAATAATTTCTTCATATTTTTGGTGTTATCTGTCGTTTACATATCCTTCCTAAAACACCAAAGTACGAGTATTTCCAAACATCTAAATTTGCTAAAATTTAGGACATGTTACAAAACTATATTGTCTAGAATTTTAGAAGAGTACTTTTAATATTGGCCGGTTATTTTTCACACAGCGACGTTAACTAGGCAATGTACTATTACCTATAACATTAACTAAAACACCAAAGTACGAATATTTCCAAACATCTAAATTAGCTAAAAATTTAGGACATGTTAAAAACTATATTTTCTAGAACTTTAGAAGAGTACTTTTAATATTGGCCGGTTATTTTTCACACAGCGACGTTAACTAGTCATATCCCCATACTGTTAACGTAGGGCTATTTGTAAAGGTCACGCGTCAATGGGAAAGAGCACTGTGTATTGTGTATAGGAAAACGGACAGTAACTGCAGTATGAGGAGTTTAGATCCATTACATAGTAGTTGGGCGTTATGTGAGTGCCACAGTGCACACAAGCTTCATTTAACTTTGAAAAAGCAAATTCATCATCCTATGATTTACGTCTTTTACATTACCAGTCAATAAATCATATTTCGCTGGTCTGCATTATTGATAGAGACATAATCCCAAGGATTGTTAGAACACATACACCACACTTGTAAATGTAACTGTACATGGCTGTGCTCCCTGTACCAGGAGGCTGAGAGTTCATAAGGACAATGTCGGGTAGATCGGTTACAACAATGCTGGATCTAAGACACATGTGTCTAACGCATGCGTATTCTTCAATTATAGCTTTAGTCTCCCCGCCTTCGCGTCAAGCCAATTGCTTTTCGCAGGCCTGTTTAAAAGGGCATTTCGTGATCCACAGCATCCCCCCCCCCCCCCCCCCACTTTTCGGAAAAATAGTTGATATTTTTATACCTCTGGCAAATTTGAATTAAACGAAATTACAACACATTGACTATGGACATGATGGAGCAATGTAATACACATAATCGTGCATAACTCGCAAACGCCCAATCGAAATCAACTGAAATTTTGGAAATAAGCTTTTTTTTCGTGGACATCTACTAAAAAATATCATAGAAGATGCTACGACCACGAAATACTCCTTTAAATTGGAATCAACTGCCTCGAAGTTTGCTAACTTCATCTCAATAAATGTTACCTGTTTTGACTTACCTAGACCTTTAGAGAGAACCGACTGAACACCGAGTGCAAAAGAACGCTGTGAGTAATCTACACATCTGTGACAAAAAAAGAAATTAGAAATATTGTTAAACAAATGGTTGTTATTTAACAGATTGGTTAATATAAAATAATGATTTCAACCAATGTTATTATTTATTAAGCCTGGTGAATTTATATTTATTTTAGCATATTTATGTGCAATTGTATTTATAGTTAATAGTTAATAAACGACCATTGTAGGACAAATGATTTGTATTCCATTTTCGACTTCACGTTCATAATTTCGCATATGAAACAATTTTCAAAAATGTCTGCGCACAGGACAGATAAAAGATTTGTTACAACTGTCTAATCAAATATAAAGATCCTGAACCGCACGTACCTCAGAACACATGTCAGTGATGGTACAGCTATGAAAAACGTAGATGTCAGGATGGCAAATAACACAATAAAATATGGCACCATGATGTCACATTTTTCTCTGCACAATCCTGCTACGGCTGATCCGCCCCAATCGGTGCCATTTACTATGCATGCGCAATCCCCATATTGCTGTAGAAATGAAATGTGCTGAACAACTATTAATCTAGATCGCCAATGAGGTAAGGGGATGGCTGGGGAGGTATCCAGTATTAGTTGATACTAGATTTCGCGGTTCTTGGGTTTGGTGGTTCTCGTGATAGGCCTATCTCTAATTACCCAACACCCGTTACCCATAATACTTGTCCTGACCTGTCAAAACTACTACGATATACGTCTCTCAATGATTAAGACACAACTTAATCAACTCTGTTTTGTAGCTGTGACGCTTACTTCGGTACCCATATTCTGAAAACCCATCGTTCGCCTCTTCCTAGCCCTGTCCTGCTACCACATTGGAGGACCCAAAAATACCCCGAAATTCTAGTAGTGTCTGGATGTAGGCCCGGGATGTAGGCCATCAATTCAATCGGGAGAAATGTGAACGCAAACAGGTTATATAGGCCTTACCATAACTGATGATTTTTATGTTAATAGGCCTATTGGTCCGATGAGATGCACCTGTTAGTCACACTGTAATGCTTTCCGATGCGCGATGCGGTACTCTGCGCACACCCCAGTTGATACTACGCGATAGCATACCGCGAGCACGCGATATCGCACCGCGCGTACGCGATACGCACCGCGCGAACGCGATGTCGCACCACGCGAACGCTATAGCGCGCGGACGGACGGACGGACGGACGGACATTCTGTAATTAGTATTATGATTGGTATAGTTCAGGTCCAAAATTGAACATTATATAATGTTTTTTGTTAGAAAACTTGATAAATGATCACATCAAACAACCTCCTTATGCCATTGACCATTATACAGCAGTGGACTTCGGGTATATATATAAATGCGCTTTTATAAATGCGCACGTGACATCTACAAGTCGCCATACCGTGTTCAACGATGTAAGGTACCCGGATGTACACAAATTCCACACGGAAAAGTATAGGCGAAAATAACAGGTTACAAGGAAAATTATTTTTGCAAAATAGTGGCATTGATTGCAAAGGGCAAAATTATTTGAGCGAAACATACACTCTTTATTTAGATTTTCCATTACGGACAAAAATTAATGACGGAAAAGCTAGATATAGCTGATTTAAAAACTTGTATTTCAGTATTTCCGTGCAAAATGGGCGTGGCAATTGGCGATATTGATGACGAAATGTGATTCTTACTGGCATTAAGGTCAGAACTATGCAGCTGCCGGTGATGTTATTTGATAATTTTGCACGTGATGATAGGGAACTTAGGAGGCTGTCATTTTCTTCGGGAGGAATGGGTCATGGATTTAATTATTTGGTATTTCCACTCCCCCCCCCCCGTAGTGCCGCCACTGAACCCTAATTTTAACTCTAAGTTTAACGTAAATTGACGAAACTATAACTTAAGCCCTTTTTGGAATAATGACCCTCTTAATAGGCTAGATGTCCCCGACCGACCTCCTCAACCCCAACTTACTCATTCGCTCGCTCACATTCAATTAAGTATCAAAATGGACAAAAAAACAAATTCAAAATGTGTTTTAAGCACCTTTTGTGTCCCCATGCTAAATCCGTAATCTGTACACCCTTTGACGTACAATTTAGAGTATAAATACGTAGATGACTGTACATGATCTAATCATCCCGGCTGGAAGATGTTGAGGAAGACTCGTATACTATACATCACGCTCATACGTTATATGACAATTTGACGTACAATCACGTATGTTATGCATGGTTTATTCTTCTAGTATGGTCGTCATACACATTATTGTCATGGTATTATATATTGTAATTGTATACGTCAATTTTGTTCAGTTTGGTTCAAATGGCTTATAAAGTTTTACTTTACACGGAAGGGGAAACTTAGCAAATAAACAATTAATTTATGAGTGTAAAAGGGGGGAGGGTGGGTTTTGCCTAGCCGAAAGGGGGAACAATAATATTTATAAAATTATAAGTAAGGCTAAGAAAGAAAAAAACTCTGTTCTACGGGGGGACGGACCTTTCAAGTAGGGTCGGTCGGTCGGTTTTTTGTTGTTGAAATTACCCAAAAAATCACCAAAATCTGTAAATAATTTGCAATTTGAGAAAATAAAAAACATTTATTTGTACCGAAAAAAAAAAATTTCTCAATTTGTTCAAAATCTGGGTCGGTCGGGCCCGTAGAACATGGTTTTCTTTTTTCGTCGCCTAAGTACATAAGCAATAATAAATAAATAAATAAATAAATAAATAAATAAATAAATAAATAAATAAATAAATAAATAAATAAATAAATAAATAAATAAATAAATAAATAAATAAATAAATAAATAAATAAATAAATAAATAAAAATTAGATATGTTTGTACATGGGGGTGCTGTGCAATAATCATGACCCTTCGATATCCATGATTTATCCTTGCAAATTTATAGCATCGAACATCGAACCTCCAGCCAATGTTCCTTGCCAGTGCTAGCCACGAAACAAGGTCACAACTGTAGCCACTCCCTCAATGGTCGTATTTCAGTGATTGACAGTGATGTAATGCAAATATGGCGCTGGCCATCTGGTCACGTGCGCATTTATAAAAGCGCATTTATATATATAACCGAAGTCTACTGTACAGAAAAAGGATGAGAACTGTTTAGATAGTTATCATCAAATTTAAGTATTAGTTGAAAAGCAAAATTATTACACATGGGGGATTCCGAATTTGTAATATGTTAACAAAAACAACATTTTGAAAGTATTTGCAGACGGAAAAATATTTATCGAAGGAAACGTTAACAATATAATCACAAAATTGAACAAAATAGAAACATTTACTGTACAGTATCGTGTTGTTTACCGCCTTTGCATTCAAATGTACAGGAAGACAACCCGCTGTGTAGAATGTCACTTCGAGACTTACGCAACTGTCTACAAGCTTTAATGGCAGCGCGGAGGTGGTCACGTGCGTATTTATAAATACGCATTTATAAATATAGTCGAGGCACAGAGGAAAAAGAAGGCCCTTCTAAATTTGCGTTGAATCGGCTTCAAATTGGCACCTCGCCAAAACCTAGACCAACAAAACCCCACATAATTACCCCGTGCTGAACTTGTATTTCAAAATTATGATATTATTATCATCTCATACTTAACTTGCCGGAACTGTTAAATTTCCTGTGGATAAATTTGACGTGTTTCTTGTAAGTCAGTTAAAGAGGTCAAAGTTTTCGAAATGAGCATTTGATTTGGCAGGATATACCGTATGGCGTTAACAGCTTGAACAAAAGCTTTATACCTTAGTCCCATCATCGGCAGGATCCAGTAGCATTGTACATCCAGCATGACAGGATGAATAATACATGATATTATCGGAACCACACACAGGGTCATAGGCATCTTCACAGTTACAGTCTAGGTTACATATTGATGTTAAATTGCCTTCGATGTTTGAGCTATAAAGGAGATAACAATATGGCACTGAAATAACAATATTTAGTCTTACGAAGGTTGTAGAAGTACGTTATTCTGTTCAAAGTTGGTGGTGGTGGTGGTGGTTGGGTGATTTTGGTAGTTGTTGCTGTGGTGGTTGTGATGATGCTGAAGTAGATGATAATGCATTTGAATTGATGATTAACTATATTCAAACCTGTTAGTATATCCAACATTAACGCCAGCAAAGTGTGGATTTGGACAGCTTGCAATAAACATAGCCATTGCGAAGAATCCAAATATAATACTGCATAGAATAGCCTTCAGCATCATTGGTATCGTCATGTTAAAGTGTTTGATAACCCACCCTCCTAACAGATTACCTGTTACTCCTGCCGGTACGACTATTACGCCTGAAAAGAAAATACAATATAATGCCATGAATGTGGCAAATATGTTTCAGTATCAGAGTATAAACATTCATCTTGGGATTGATCTGGGATTGAATTGTTTAAGGATTGTTTTTTTGCAAAAAATGAATATACAGCCTGCCGCAATAAAAAAAATTGTCAAAGTAAAAAGCGCCCTCTTTGGCAATTAAAAATATTTTTGCGACATGATACTTACATCAACGGCAAGGGCGCAGTTTTAGCTTAAATGCCGTTTGTTCTGTTCAATTTGCTTGTTTTAATCTCGAGATATGTTTAGTTAACAACGAAAGGGTAAATCTAGGGAAGACGGCTGTACATGGAAAGTAATTGTTTTACTGTTTTTACTGTTTTATCATGATACAGGTATAATGATTCTCTTTTTCCACTTAACACAGGTTAAAAGATAAATAAATATTTCACATTCTGCTGTAAAATTACATACATGTACATGTCAATGATTTTATCGTGGCTAATAGTGTTCTCTTTGTCACCCAAGACATGTTAAAAGACAAACAAATATTGAACACTCTGTTGTAAAATCAAAATCATGTGAAGATCAATTTAATTACATACTGAGCAATTGTTACATAATCATTTCTAATCCTACAAATGAATGTTCTTTTATTAACTGTACTGTACATGTATTTGGATATAACATTCTATTCAATTTTCTAAAAAGTGGCGCAAAAGAATGAAACAAACGGTATTTGAAATTGAAAGCTAGGACTGCTCCCTTAACGTTGATGTAAGAATCATGTCACAACAGTATTTTCTCTATTGCCAAAGATGGCGCTTTCCAATTGCACAATTTTTTGAGACAGGCTGTACGGTATACTCAATCACCTACTGTATATAAAGTACAAGACGTTTAAATCTTTGCCAAATTTGATTTCAAATGACGGAGCAGAATTCATAAACTATTTGCTGCTACGTAAATATGAAGATGAGGTTGACATGTTCAGCAATATAAGGAAAGAAACAACTACATTCTCAAGAACGAAAAATCAAAGCTTTGATTGGTCATTGAAAAAATATCTACTGTTCAATTGAAATCTTAATTTTATCACGGGTTTCCACCACTAAGTACTCATATTAATATTATTTGAAGACTCTTTTATACCTCAACACAAGTCAACAGAATATTAGCGTTTTTATTGATAAATGTACAAATACAACGTGTTTTTAAGTTCTACAAAAGATCTTACCAATTAATAGAGCAGCATTCCCCGCCGTCATGGTAAATAGGGATTCTACATATTTAGGCCCAAAGGCAGACACAAAAGCCATGATAAACGTTTCGCATACTGCAGCCGCTACAATCAGGCAATATGTAGGGTTTTTCGCAAGTGCCAAAAAAGACAAAGGAAGATGAGCGACTTTCGCCACACCTGGTGCCGGTTTGAAACTGACCTCTGATCCTGCTCGAGATTCTCGATGTTTATTCAATTGAGCTATGTGGTATGCTATAAAAAAAACAACAAGCGACATTCAACGTTATTAAAATAACTTTGCACTGTTGTAGGAATTAATATGTAGCTACATAATATCAAGTATAATATCAACAAAAAGTACTTTTAGGCCTAATGTTACTGGATTGCTGAGATAAGTTTGAATTATGAAAATTGTAATTATCGTTTAAAAAGGAAAATATTACGATGAGAATGTAGTATGACTTATCCATCATACAGGGTGTATCAAAATAAAGTTTGGAAAATGCCACTAGATTAAAAGGTATGAGATATTTTGGTCAAAATGGTATAGTTGATAACTGAATCAACATCTTGTCCTCCCACAACTCTAAAATCACTTGCGTGTGACAATTAATAATCTTCCCTGGCGGCTTTTAGCTCATTTTATGAGCTGGTTTCAATGTGAATGCCAATAAATTGTCACAACAGATAGCCTATATGCAGGAAGTCACAAACTGACCAGTACGTGTCACAACATTTTCAATATACAATACGACGTTCGGTCAATGTATTATTTTTCCAATACAATACTAGCTAATAGTAATAATTTTAGGTTTACAGGCACTATGGATGTCTTGTAGTGCGACGAAAGATCTTGCAGATTTTCAATAGTCAAATGAAACGTCAAAATACCATTAAACTGTAGGATGAGTACTGATCATCATTTTGAGACACCCTGTATAGATAATTAAAAAAAACTTATACTAATATGAATAAATTGGAATTACCTACCAGGTAAATGCTTGGGGAATCCTAGCATTGGCAATACAACTATTAAAGCTATTGAGGCACTAACGAGAAATCCTAACCACCATGCACCGACCCATAGTGGACTATCTGGTGTGATATCAATACTGTTAATGAGAAATATCGAACAATTCTAACTTGGTTACTGTGCAAAATATATATACAATACGTCTTACATGCCGAAATGTTGCTAGCTCGAATCTTTAGATCTTTAACGATGAACAATAACATACATTCACAGACATGCGTTTAAAATAAACATCTCAAAAAAAGTAACTAACCCCCCTTAAATAATGGCCATTATTAAAAAAGGGGCTATTGTTTTACAAATCTGTAAAATGCGTTGGAAGCAGAATTTATTTCTGCGCATTTTGACACCTCATTTGATACGATAGCCCAGAAAACAATAAAACACCGGTCAATTTAATGTAGTGAGGTCCAGATTTGAAAGTTGCACTTACATACAAATTTTTACAATACAAAAACACTCAGATATCATTACACGGTATTTCCTTCCATTACACTGAATACAAAATCAATAGAATTTACTGCAACTTTCAAATCTTGGGCTACTTTGATTTAAATGTACGCTGTGACGTCAATATTTAGTCATTTGCTACAAATGAGGTGTCAAAATGTGCAGAAATAAATTCTGCTTTCAACGCATTTTACATATTTGTAATACAATAGCCCCTTTTTGAATAATGGCCAAAAGGGGGGTTAGTTACTTTTTTTGAGATGTTTATTTCATTTTCCATAACAGTACGTTTTACTTTTGCAACTTCTGCAATTTAGTGATAAATTTCGCATTAACCATGTTAACAGGATCAAACAAACCGGGTGACATAAGGCCTAGGCGAGGCGAGGCTCAAACAAACCGGGGTGACATAAGGCCTAGGCGAGGCGTAGCTCATTTTGTATGTCCTGGTTTTAAGATATTGTAAATGACAGGCCCAGATCTCGAATGCGACTGACTGGAACACACAAAAACATAAACAAAAACAAAACAAAAACGGGTAGCTTTACATTAGTAAATAATGCTGTGCTAGTTTGTAGTTGTACCTTTATTCCCTACAAATTCCATTCATTAATTTGTACTTACTCTCCTACGTCCAAATGAAAGTCGGTGTACATATCCAGAAAGAATCCCCCAAAGACAAATCCTAATGCTGGGCCAAATACAGCAGTTGCCTGCAAGATACCTGCATTTCAAAGTGGTACAATCATGGAAATGTATAATTAGAAGTAGTTGTGATCTCAAACTGAGCATGTTTTGATGAACCCCAGACTATCATAAACATTCCTTTTATAGTAAAATGACAAAAAAATTGTTATTGGAAGGCAAATCAGAATTTTGTCATTGCTACTCTGCTCGCTCGGGATAATTACATAGATACGGTTTACAATACTCTGGTATTCGTCGATTTGCTCAAATCATGACAAATTTCTGTTGTACGACCAACGTTTAGTTCCCTGAAGAAACATATTCAACTGTCAGCCTTAAAGTAAATAGAGTACTCCCTGAATTGTCAAATCAAGTTATTATGGAGCAATTAAGTGTAACACTTACATACATACATACATACATACATATTTTATTTATTTCCATCATATCAAAATACATGCAAGCAAATTTAACAAAACAGCAAAATAGAATTTAAAAAAGATGGCGGAGATGTAACAAAAGGCAAGAGCCTGAATTGAGCGTTACACCACCTTAAAAGAAATATTACAGGCTAATTAATATAATACTAGAATTAAGAATTACACTCGAATACAGATACATACATTTACACACACACACCCACCCCACATACACCCACCCACCAACAGATGTCTCAAGCAACAAAAGCAAGGTAATGTAGGAAAATAAATCACAAAAATAAATCATTTGATCAATAAGTCAGAATTACGGATGTGATAAGAAAAATAGTTTCAACAAATCATAACCAATTATAATGTACCAAATACTGATACATAATTTACAACAAAGATTATAGCTGATATGAAAGAGCATCTTAACATACAATAGAATAAAATTTATGCGAATAACAGATTAATTGTCTCTTACCTGTGTAAATAGCAGCAGATTTAGGCGGCAAATTCTCATCAATATACGTCAAACCTAACGTATAAATAGGAGATGAACCTACACCATGTAAGATTTGAGCCGCGATGAACACCCCATAAAATCGACTTAAGCTGTCAGCCTCTTCTGTGTTGCATATTTCGGGATTTGTGCGATTGGCTTTGCATAGTTCAAACTCTACGGATTCATAATTGTATGGATCACTTAAAAAATGAGGTAATGTAAATGTAGCAGAACCTATAGAAAATAAAAAGGCACCTATAGCAAGAATGAACGGTTTATGTCCGCGTTCACCGAAATAAGTAACAAACACAACCACACACATTACAGCTAAGTCATAGGTACTTGATATGAAGCCACTTCTAACGCTTGGTAGATTGAAACGTCGTTCTAATGTTGACAACACAACATAAACCATACCGTTGACTGTGAAACCTTGCGCAAAAACAAACACACAAAGAAAGAATAGGTATCCTTTTGGATTGTTCAGATATTGCAGGAATTTAGGTCTCAAACACACCCATCCATACCGCCAAGACGCATCTTCTATAGCTTTGTAGTTGAGTTCCGTTAGTTTAGGTTTCTTCTTAGGTGCGTCCCCATTTTCGTGTCCAGGTGCTTCCTCTGGAGGAACAGAGAATGAGGTCTGTTTCTTAAGTTTTGGTTTTGTTTTTTTGACCGTTTCGTCTTCTGGAAGGAAGGAGCTGCCGTCGCCGTGTGTTGTTACCGGTATGATATCAGCCATGGCAAAATATATGAATTACTCAGTCTAGAGACAGGTGAAAGTTACATCAAAATTCTCAGACTCTACTCTTAGATTGGAAGTTGAAAATACTATTATGGTAATAGTATCTTATTCCGTATTTCAGTTTAATAGTGTATTTGCGACCATGACCAATAATAGCCGGCATAGTCTCTGCCAATTGAACTGTTGTTAATATCTGCCTAAGAATAAAACGTTATTATTGTTGTGATTGGCCTCATTGACCCTAAAGTACGACTTTGACATTGCAATTATACTGCTGTGAAAAAAAATGCATCATTGCGGATTTGAATAAAGCATACCAAATAGCTATAAATATGTGGCTGGACACTTCCTTTTGACCGGTGTGGGTAGTTCACTATGGATGGCGGAAAGCTTCAAAACACGCCTAAGAATACGCCTAAGAATACGCCTAACCTTAGACGTCTAAGATGCAATCTTAGACGTCTAAGATGCATTCTTAGGCGTCTAAGATGCAATCTTAGGCGTCTAAGAAATTCGCGGTAGACTTAAATCAACGAATCACAGGACCAGAAATCCCAAACAACCAATCATCTTAGGCGTATTCAATTATTGACCAATGAAATCTTAGACGCCTAAGATTTTACACGCCTAAGAATTCTTACACGTCTAAGATTGATATTTTAGTGATGGACGGTATCACCAATGTGATTTTCTCTGAGGACTTGCAGCAAAATTGATTAATTGGTTTGATTTTATTTTCGTTGGTTTGGTGTGCTGTTTTGGTGTGGCTAGTAGTAGTCAGGTATTAATGTTGATGAGCATGATGACGGCGACGACGACGACGACGATGATGATATGATGATGATGATGATGATGATGATGATGATGATGATGATGATGATGATGATGATGATGATGATAAAAATTAATACACAAACAACAAGAGGAACAAACATGCCTAGCATATATTTATATACCGCCATGATTCTATTTTTAACATAGAAAATTTGACCTCTTGTCTTCTTGCACTTTGCAGACTGAAATTATGCATATCTGATCTCTTCAATTATAAAACACGATTTGGCCTTGGCCTGGGGGCCCGAAGTTGGCGAAAATATGTCACACGCTGTTCGAATTATAAAGACATAGTTGGTTGACCTTATAATGTGTGTGCAATAATAACTTGACCTCTGAACGTATTGGATATAAACGCATCATACCCTACACCGTCAGGTTAACTTTCTTGTTGAATGGAGGTATCGAGGTCTCTTGACTCTGTATTTTGGCTCAGTCATAGCATACGTGTTAAGAAAAAACATACATGAAAAGTGAGCAGGTTGACACCATCGACACGTGCTCTTTGTTTAAACATCACAAGTAACATGAGTGGCAAACATCAATGTTTCATATTGCTTGCAACCCCCTCCCCCTAATCAATGTTGGAGCCAATACTAGTCCGTTCCTATCTCAGTATCAAAACAACATTGACTGGTGGGGGCGGGGGAGGTGAAAATTTCATACTAAATTTAATCCCTCATCACTGCCATCATCATCACCACCACGACTCTAATAATCATCTGACATCATTTGTATTATCCATCATCATCATCATCATCATCATCATCATCATCATCATCATCATCAACAACAACAACAACAACAACAACAACAACAACAACAACAACAACACCATCATCATCATCATCATTATCATCATCATCATTTACACTATAGCCACACAAATAAAAATCTTACATTAACTGCAAGTCATCAGAAAAACAAAATATTTAAAACAAATTTAAGTTTTATCAGTTTGCAACAACAACATCAACTGCTAGATTATGTTCAAATGAAAAAAAGCCTATTATGTAAAATACATTGTTCCGCCTGAATTGTCAAAAAGTGGCTGAAAAGAACAAAACAATGGGCCATTGTGCCGAAAGGTGGGAGAACATGTACCCTATCCCCTCCCACCCCATCACCCCTTTCTCTTTGGGATTGACCCGGGTGGCTAAGGAGAGAAAATGAGTTTATTAAAAACACACCACCCAGCCATTGTTCGAAATATTCTCTAACGCACAGCGTCCGTTGTACGTTTTGATCGAATTTGCGATACCGTCCATCACTAGTCACGGTCAAATGGTCAATCTTAGACGTGTAAGAATTCTTAGGCGTGTAAAATCTTAGGCGTCTAAGATTTCATTGGTCAATAATTGAATACGCCTAAGATGATTGGTTGTTTGGGATTTCTAGTCCTGTGATTCGTTGATTTAAGTCTACCGCGAATTTCTTAGACGCCTAAGATTGCATCTTAGCGCCTAAGAATACGCCTAACCTTAGACGTCTAAGATGCAATCTTAGACGTCTAAGGTTAGGCGTATTCTTAGGCGTATTCTTAGGCGTATTTTGAAGCTTTCCGCCATCCATAGTTCACAACTCCGGTGTGGTGTTTGACTCCAGAAAAGAATTTATTTAGTAGTTGATCTACTGTTTAACTGTATTACTAGTCTTGGTATTACCTTGTACCTCGGTATTAACGTGGTATTACCGTGGTATTACCTTGTACATACTATCTACTACTATTGACTTCTTGTTTTCTATTATTTCTTCTCATCTTATTTTACCAATTCTCTTCTCCTTTTCTTTTCTTCACTCAAGGAGCCAGTGTTAAAGCATATTTTATTTTTAGGTCAACAATTTGTCAAAAACAAGAAAAAGGCACGAGTATAAAACTTGGAAGCAACTATTATCAAACAAACCACAGCGCTAGTTTTTAATGTTCATGAGTATACTATATTTGATCAGAAGGGTAATCAGCAAATAGATAATTGAACACAAAGTACACACAATTGGTAACACGCCTCCTGTCACAAGACCGATCAAACTTTCTGCACAATAATTCAAATGTGAACTTAACCATGTTAACACATAGTCAAGAAAAACTTGAATAGTAGTTTGAAAAAATAAATGCATGCGATTCGGGGTTAGTGTTGGTTGGGTGCTTTGATTAATTCGCATTTATGGGATACTCAGACCATTTCCCTACTTTTTTACGTGTAAATGGGGCCCAACAACTTTGCTCAAACGCTTGTGCAAACTAAAGTACAAAATTAAGTAATTAATGGGAAAGCTGAAGATGTTGGCAGAAGAATAAAGTTGATCTGCTTTACTCAGTGTAACGCAATAGCAAAACAATAAAATGGCAACCGTTCGGTGATTACCCGCGATGGAAATGGTGGCCGTTCGCTTTTACCCTAATGCAGGAAAAATGTTTTCTCCCACTTTTGTTTAAAAAAATAATCTCAAATTGACTTGTCATGAAAGAAATAATTATACATTTTGTATAACAGCCGAACAACACTTTACTCGTCTTCTTTATGGAGATGTTGAGTTCGCTGAAAAATACATGCCCCAAAATATCACTTTTGCCTAAAAGTGGTTTTTTTTTTTGGGCCTAAAAGGAGAATGAACAAGAGGACCAGATGAGTTGCCTAACATCACCCTGTTTCATCTGACTTCAGATATCGCGGTGTTTGCCATTCCCCATTGTTCGCCGAGATTCCCCCAATACTTGGTGAAGAAAGTCCAGTTTTAGAGGCAGGAGGTCACCAGCTGGAGCACCTGGAAAAAACAAGCGATTTAATCTCTTTTGAGCGAGTATGGACTGGAAACCAAATGCACGGGGAAAGGCCAAATCCCGGGTCTGTGGTGCAGGCGAGGAGAGAACGCTCTGCTAACCCGCTCCCCTGCATTCCCTTATTCCTCGTTCCACATGGTGTCCCTGAAGGAACTGTATCAAAAGGAAACTTATTTGTTTTGGGTATTTATTATTGATGTTTTGGAAATGTTGACAATCGACCACACCGTTCTTGAAATATAAGAACTTCAGAAACTGCCTCATTTTCACACCTTTCCACGGATTCAAATGTAACTTGTTATGAGTGTCAATAATACAGCGCATGGGACGTTTATGGTATTAAATTGATTGATATTTGACTCAATGGAACGGATTAAAAATGAGGTAGTTTTGTAAAATTCTTATATAATATTTATTAATAGCGAAGCAGTCCATTGTCAAAATGTGACAGGTAATTAATGCCTCCACCATATCAACTATATTTAGTTCTGGTTGATTAAGATACCCAAATATTTCCGACGATACATTTCTTTCAGGATACCCTGTACGAAGAGGTGATGCGCCCCCTACGGTTGTTCATGCGGTATAATGAAATGCGTGTGTGTACCCTCGAATGACTTGGACTAATCGTAGAACCATCTTTTGCGCTCATTTCAAAATATTAACCCATCCCTTACCCTGGAATAAGACCGAATGATCATCGCAGGTTGGTGTGTGGTAAGTGCATAAACAAAACCTGGAAATGGATAATAAGGTATAGACGTAAGAAAAACATTTTAGGAGACAAGAGCAGACCCCCACCCCAATAAAAACAAAACAAAAAAGATACAACACCAAGCAAGAAAATTAGAAAAATAGAAAAGAACAAGTGACGACATTGTGTTCTGAGAGATATTGGCTTTGGGACTCGATGGCTTCAACACATCAGTAAGGTTTGCATTCTCCATAGAGTTGTACATAAGTCATTATACATGCGAAATCAAAAATGTTGTCCAAGGACATATCTTCAACATACCTGAAGTTGATGGTGGGGCAAAATGTCTGACATTGGTTTTCAGGGGGGTCAAAATGTACAAAAAATATACAATTGGGGTTTTGCATGGGTAATATCTCAGCTAAAAGTATTCTAATAGGCTCAATATTGGATAAGAGTAATGTCCTACCAAAGGGCTCTGACTGGCAAAAAAATAGACAGTAAAATTATTTTTACTTTTGGAGTTTTGACCCCCCAAAGTTGGTCCTGGATGGACGAAGTTGCATTTTGAGGGCCCTATATCTTTTAAAGTAAAGGTGTTACAAGTTTTCTGATGCCAGATTTGAATTCTACACAAATAAGTACCCCAGAATACATACTTTACAAAGTTGTAAATGGTTCCCTTTATACATTTATGGACCTCCAAACGTTGTCTTTCGCGTTGCGACACATTTTTACGTTGACCCCTCTGAATTTCAAAGTGATGCCACGGGAAAACGAAATGGAGTATGAAGCTCAAATTTTCGGAATTTTACTTTCTCATCAATATCTACCACCACACAGAAAAAGAAAAAAATTGAAGAGGTGCTGCGGTGCACATCCCTGGAGTTGACATGGAATGGGTCTAGTGTCCTTTTACTGAGACCTTAACATGATACGAAAAAATACCACCACACGATTATCGCAGTCAAATGCGAAAAGCGCCGGCATGTGACTATTCTTTTTTGTGTGTTAAGTCATGTGGTAGCTTTATCTTGACCTTTACTCTTAAATTATTACTATAAAGATTATACACTACGATACCTCATTTAAATATATAGATAACGAATGTTGATAACACGGTCATTGACTACACCGACTTCATAAAATTTAATTGATTATAATATATAGTAAATATTCTTGAAAAAACAACTGATAATTATTTGCTCGGAAGTATACTGATGCTGATTAATATTTCATATAATGTTCATAACATAACATATTACGTTTACACTATGCCAAAAATTGATTTTTACACTTAAAAAAGTTTATGGGTAAATGTATGTTTTCAAATATTACCCATCTTCACGCTTTGGATCTGCTGCGACCTCACAATTACAAGCATTTGAATGTGCGGAGGTCGAATTCTAAAAATGACAATAGACAAAGTGGCCTGTACAACTAGAAAATGTTCCAAAATTTGGAATAAAAAGACAATATATACTTTTCTTTAGCCACTCTTCTTCTCTTTTCTGCTTGTTGGAATCTTGCTATTTGTATGAGGTCACTTTGTCATATACTAAATTCGACTTTAGCCCATTCAAATGCTTACAACGTTGCTAGAGGTTACAGTAGGTGGCATACTTTCCAGGATACTTTCATGTCACCGTATAATTACACCAAGAGGCCTAGAAATCATGCGCGTATTATGAATTAGTTTATAGTCCCCGGTAAGCACAACCCATACCTCTTACCTAGGCTCCCCACTCCCCCACCTATAAACCTCCTCTTTCCTGTCCCAAGTGTCTCCTTCTCCCTCTCCTCGCCTCCCCCTACATTCGAACACTATTCCACTCCACTCTCAAGCTCTCCTCACCCCTTCTCTTTCCACTTCCAATGCTTTCTCCAATCCGTTTCTCTTACTCCCTCCCCTTACCTCCCCACCACACACGCACAAACTCTCCCTCCTCTCTCTGTCTCTCTGTTCTCACTTTTTCCGAGTAAAAATTACTTCAATAAAAGTAACTAGCTTATATTGGAAGTCATTTATCCTTCCATCAATCTTCCTACATGCGATAAGCACATGAATCATATTGACAATAGAAACGAATAAAAACAACCAGCTTTCAACACGTGATATTCAAAATTTCCACGCCAAAATTGTCTAGGGCAATGACGTCATGGTTATTTGTGCTCAACTGCCGTCAGCCTTCATTGTCTTACTGGGACGTCATTGCCACAGGCAATTTCGGTGCTCGGGAAATTCGCGTGATGAGAGACGGCTGTTTTTATTTGTTTTAAAGGTTAATTTGAGTTTGTTTTAAATAAAAACCGCGTGATACGTGCTTGATAATTATTTCTAACATAAGGCATTATGTTGTGATTGCTGGAGGCTTCTTTTAATAATGCTGTCAGATCAATTACAATTTAATGGCGGAACCCTTTTGTTCGAAACAATGGTACCACTTTTATGAATAGCCTGTCGGCAAGTCAAATCGCCATCAAAGGAACAATGCGATACGTAATCTATTGCACATCCATGTTTATATAACTTCCTGTTCCAACGCGTTTCTATCGATTGATGCACCATGCTGCCCGCAATTGGTTTTGAATTTTAATTTAAAAAAACGTGCGTATAAATTAGCCATCCGTCTAGACTCTCTAAGCCCCGCTTCATACTTTTTAGTGGACGTAATTATTCGATGCAACATGTTTTATTTAATCTATTGCCATTCTATTTCCAATTATGTTTAACTTCTAACGAATGTTTGATGACGTAAAATCGATAATATATTTCCACCAGATATTCGATATCACATATAATAGATTTTCGGTCAACACATATTCGTTAGAAGATAAAAATGAATTGAAATAGATAAAAGAATACTTGTTGAACGACTATTCTACGTGGAATACCGTATGTTTGAATAGGCCAGTTGTCACTTTCAAAACTGGACCACCGTACATTCAAATGCTTGTAACTTGTAAGTTACCGAATTCTAAATGAACCATGGAGAAAGGAGCGGAAGTCAGACTGAATTTAATCTGCAGATGGTGTCAATAAAATTCATATTTTTTTTCCAAACCAATATCCCAGCAAGTTGCTACCGCGGGGAATTGAACCCGGATCTCACGCGAATAATCTTAACCCTTAAGACACACTCTTCCATATAGTCTCCCACATAGATGATCTCTAAATGTAACAAGTGTTGGTATCTAAATCATAATGAGATCAGCTCAGTTGAGAACGTTCAAACTTTTTTTCGGACGTTTTGGATTCTTTACCACTAATAATGAATGTTGAAAACAAATTATGCAGGTTATATATCTGATATAGGCCTAATTTAGATACATCTTTCATATAATCAAATGTCAACAAACTTTGGAACAAATGATCATAGCGTTATCAATATAAACAAACTATATATAACCAATGGAATAGTTACGTATAATTATGGCGTGATCTTTACAAGCTAACAAACTTCATATTTACATAGATTATAAGGTATCTACAAAGGCAATACTCTTTTGGACTATGGACCAATCCATCGCCTATATTTAACATGTGGACATCTGATGAATGGCATGATGCCGTTATAAATTCTGGTTTTATGAGGAATAATTCAATAAGTGTAGTGATCATTTAGCCTATTCAATTACTGATGCTTGTGAGGTAAGTTAATAAAAACCTGTAAAGAAGTAGATTTTGCAGATACATGTTTTTCAAATGTAATAAACATGTTATCAACGTGCTTTGGGTTTAGTCATAATGTTTTAAAAACATTTCAATGTCGGGTTATTTAAAGGTCGTGAACACGTTTTTAAAACGTTTTACCTGCAGATGAAAAAAACTACTTTTAAAATTGTTTTCAAAATGTAGTAAAATAATTGTTGCCAACATAGGCTGTTTCTCAACAAGTTTTCACAAATGTTTTTGTATATTATTGAAACGTTTACCCCTTACTCTTTATATAAGCCGAAATTCAGCGTTTTCTGTGAAACGCTTGCTTTGTTTTTGCTGCAGCGTTCCATGATGTGAATGTTTATTTGCTTAGTTGCTTATTTATGTTTTACAGGCTATACAGTGTTCATCATCTATAATCTGCATTAATTAGTTGTTATTATTCAAAGATATATTTGATTATTATTATATAACCTTTATGTCTTTAGTATTACAGCTATTAAAGCAGAAAGATCCGATTTTAATTGAGACCGATGTTATTTTGGATATCTAAACAAGATCTTAACAAAATAGGCACAACTGTATTTATTTGTTTGATATAAATATGCCGTCTCATGCTTCGAATTCAAGGTCATGCACAAACTCAATGACTTCAGAGATTCGAGGATGCGAATCATGTGACAAAACCGGTGACAAACGCTTTTGTAATTGTGTGTGGGTACACGAACACTCTATATTAGAGGCACATGCAACTGCCAATGATATACAAGAATAAACCACTCAATTAATATTATTCAATACCATAGCCTAATTTCGCAACGATTGTGTATACTTATTTTCTAAGCATTTTATTTTACAGAGTATTCTGAATCAACTACTGTCAGGATCACACTTCCATAACCATATCACAATGGCGGACGCCGCAGTATTAGTTCCAACGTCAACGGACGATCCCGAAGTTCCCAACGGCATTGAAAATCCTACTTATACTCCAAAAGACAAAGAAGGTGAAATGACAACGTCATTCAGCAATGGGATGTCACTGTCCGTACAAGATCCAGTGAAGCCCAAAACTGACGAAGAGGATGCTGAAGATGAGGCAGTGCAATGTGGATGGCTCGGTTGGCATCCAAAATGCCTTCGATTTCTCAACAGTTCAAAAGGCTGGCTTTTATTTATATCCATTTTTGCTGTCGCTCAAGGAATGACTGTGAATGGTGTCATATACGTTAGCACAACAACTTTAGAGCGCCGATTTAGTTTAACGAGTGTAAAAAGCGGTTTCATATCCAGTTGTTATGATTTTGCTGTAATGTCAGTTGTTGTATTTGTGACTTACTTCGGAGAAAGAGGAAATAAGCCAAAATGGCTGGCCTTTGGTGCTTTAACATTTTGTATGGGTTCTATAGTTTTTACGCTACCTCATTTTCTGACGGGACTTTATAATGCCGAGGGTAATTTCTTTGACACCTGCAATGAGACGCGTGCCGATCCCGGTGGATGTGACGCATCTGATGAGCCTAGTCTCAGCAAGTATTATGGAGTATTCATATTCGCTCAAGTTTTACATGGCTTAGGCGCTGCTCCATTATATACTCTTGGATTGGTGTATTTGGATGAGAACACAAGCCCAAAGACTGTAGCTATTTATATAGGTAAGATGCTTATTCGTGCATTACTCAGATTTTCTATTAGAGTGTACGTCACTTTTCAGAGCCACCGATTAATAAGTGCAATTGCACGATTAAATCGCCAATAGTCGTAGTCGCGACTTTCGACTATCACTCGGTAAAAGTCGACTAATGACGACTATCCACTGTGTCGATCCCCAAGATCGATAAGACAATGCATAAAGTTAAGTTAAATTTACACAAACTATTCTTGTCATCTATAAACTCAGTAACTCACTGCTCAAATTAAAAATGGAAGCTTGGTTACCATGATTACATTGACAACGAAGACGGTTAGAGTTCAGATGTTAACCTCACATTCGCTGTTCGCATTGAAGTCGTGCAACCCTAGGGTAAGTTATCTATTGTCACAAAGCGTCTATGTGTTTTTCTGTTTTCCTTCCAGCTATCTTCCAGGCATGCTCAACCATGGGACCAGCTGTAGGATATCTTCTAGGTGGAATGTTTCTAGATATTTATACGGACTTTGGAAAGGTTGACGAAAGCGAGTAAGTCTTGTAGTAAACTCGTGTCATCTAATATGTTGATTGGCCACTGTGGCTTTTCAAGCCACTGTGTCACTCGAAAAGCCACTGTGTCACTATGTTTACTTTACAATAGGGACTAACCTAAAGAATGTCACTATGAGACCCGTGAAGTACTTTTTGCTGTTTTGTTTATAATTTAGGACAAACACCACAAGGTGCCTTAGGCAACTTATTATTTACTAGTAGCAAGGCATAAAAACGCGTAAGTACAGTTGGTCAATCAAAGTGTGAAATCACCCACCACTTATTGCAACAGAATCCATTTAATCACTATTCATTTCAGAAAAGCATATTAAAAGTCTTCGAAAATCCCCGTAATGGAACAGTACCTTATTTGCATCAATCCAAAATGGCCGGTTATGCAGTGGGTGAAATTTCAAAGATGGTCAAACCATACCAATGTATGTCTCTCGCCCTAAGGATTCAGAAAAGGTATAGTTTGACCTATCTCCGATGTACAGTTCTTGAATTAACCGCTTATTTTTCTTAATTTGACTAGTTTATACAGGAGGCAGTACCTATTATATTTGTATTGTCATTTTTATCACCAGACTCGACATCACACCTGCGAGTCCTTTGTGGGTAGGCGCTTGGTGGCTTGGTCTTATTGTGAGTGCCTGTATTACTATATCGATAGTGATACCATTTTTGGGATTCCCTTTCCATCTACCAAGTAAGTATCTCAAAAGGACATCTAGTGATTTTGTGGGTTAGCGTAGCGTTTCGGTCCTCGTTTTACACCACTGAGGTCCCGGGTTTGAGCACAGCTGATCCCGATGACTTTATGTACATTTGGTTTCCAGTAGATACTCGCTCTCGCAGGTTTTCATGGTTTGCTGTGTCCTCCAGGTTCCTCCTGCTTCTAAATCTGGATTTTCTTCCGTGACTATAAAGCATAAAACCAAATTCCGCATTTAATAGATTGAATGCATAATGCACCGGTAGATAATGGCACAAATTGCTTGGGTAGCTGAAAGCGCCAGCAAATCAAACTAAAACAAAAACAAATCCAGTGATTTATACAAGTATTAATTTGATATCATATGAATTGTTTTTTGGTAACAATTATTTCCGTAATTTAGTAGATTTAGATCTTAAGACTACTAATTGCTGTCTAAATGACTATAAGTAAGTAAATTTTGTGAAATTTATAAGCAGTAAATTTTGACAAATTATCATTTTATTTTCACAGCTCTTTTCAAAGCCATTAATAATAATATTATGCAACACAAATAGGTATTACAATGTTTTATTACAATATAATCAACATCTAATCTTAATTTATTCATTGTTTTTAAACAGGTTATAAGAAGGTTTCAAAGGAGCGTGTCTCTGAAGCACAAAAAGGTTCCGAATTCAGCGCCCGAGCTGGATACGGCGTAGAAAGCCTCAAAGATTTTCCTCGTGCAGCTTGGACATTGATAAAGAATCCTACTTATATGGTACTCAACATGGTATCTGTGACAGAATGGTTTATGTTGGCATCTATAGCAGTATTTGGACCCAAGTATTTAGAATCTATGTTTAATATGACAGCAGGAAATGCAGCGCTTGTCGCTGGTAAGGGTTCCTTGACGATAAATATTTTGCCGCATTAAACTTATCAAATTAAAGCCAATACAAGAATCACAATATGAAATACTGAACATGTATTTCATATAATTTGGTGTAATAAAATGTACTCTAACATTTAAATTTAAAAAATAAATAAGTAAATAAAAACAACAGCAAGCCTGAGTTATTAGCTTTACTGTAGCTTGTATTCATTTACCGATAAATCCAGTTCTTATGAAAGGTTGAAACAACAATATTGTGTTCTGGAATAGCAGCGTTAAGGGTGAGACAGGTTTTCTATTTATTGTTTTGTTTTCCAGGTATCTTAACAACTCCCTCGGGATTGATTGGCTGCTTGTTTGGTGGATGGATCGTGAACAGATTCAAACTCAAATTCCGTGGCATGATCAAGTTTTGTATTGGAAGTCTCTCCATAGGGTTCTTTATGGTTCTAGCCTTCTTGATGACGTGTCCAAACGTTCCTTTTGCCGGCGTAACGGTGCAATATCAAAATAGGTATGCTGATACGTACAAAGTTCACAGTTCTAGAAAAACATAAATTTATAATAAATATAATGAAGAAGACGGCGGCTTCACCCTAGCAGGGCGTAAGACAATGCGAGACACAAATTAATATATGCGAGGATCGGAAATAAACGATGCAAGCCCGAGAAATTATTATTAAAATGACGTGTTTGGGGCTCGAGCAAACTGACATATGAAATATAATCATACAAACAAAGTTATAATTTGCAGACAGAGGAAGAAGCGGTTTATTGTCTACAGGTTGCACAAATTAATAGAGTAGAAGTTTATGAATCACCAATGTATGAAAGCGATGGAAGGTATACAGATTCAAAAGTTATCGCTCCTGTCAACGTTTATCCGTTGCAGGCCCTATTGTCCACACTGCGCCATATAACGGGCTAAAGCGGTTCATTAATTCTGTCCCATGATTTATAAAATTGTACAATCAACGTAAGTTTCCGAAAGTGATTGACTTGTGTTAGTCAGGGTTGAAATATACCTGACTGGACGTTTTAACTATACCAGTCAAGTATATTTCACCCTTAACTAACACAAGTCACCCAATTTCGGAAAAACTGGACACTGATTGTACAATGAATATTAATTAGCACCATTTTTCAACATGTCAGCGCTCAAATCGGACAGAATAAACAATTTTTAATATTGTCGATTTCTTGTTTCAGTTCCGTAGAATTAGGCAATCTGACTGCACCGTGCAATTTAAATTGTCAATGTGAGACTTCCTTTGATCCTGTTTGCGGCTCCAATGATGTCATGTACTTCTCTGCGTGTTTAGCAGGATGCAGAGAAGAGGACGATGTTTCCGAAGACGAGTTACAGGTAATGCTTGATTAGGTTGTAGCGATGTTTATAGAACGTTTAACGAATGGACAAATGGTGGAGAAGTACAAGTTCACTTCATTCTCATGCTACCGAATTGAAAATCAGAAGTGTGGCATTGCTGTGGTGCTGGAGACATTTAACTGTTTCTGCCACTTTTTTACAATAAAAACTGGACCCTTATGAAACCTATTATATCATATTCATTAGTTTGCCAGAGTTAGTAACATTTTAGCACTTTGTTTTGTGATATAGGTTGTGTATTATTTCAGTATTACAAAGAAGTAAAATGTTCAAAGGTATATTATACCTCATATAACTTAAGTGCGCCCTCCAGCGCTAGCTCAAACAAACCGCCAAATGGCTTCATGTAATTGTCTGACCATCCGGTGCGCACTGTTCCCGAAAACAAATTGACCCCTCTACAGTCTGTCTACATAGAAGTACAAACCAAATCTGTGGCATCGGGGTTGATGATTTGCGTCACACGCACTGCGTGTTTTTAAAAAAAACCGCGACGCGTAACGAGCGTTGTGCGCTCGGCATGTACAAATTCCGCAGCAGTTGGCGTGCCAAAGAAGCATTTACACACGCATTGCACTGAAATAATTATTCTCATACCTCCGGTTTCCGAGGTCTATTTACTTTGTACTTCTATGTGGACAGACTGTACCTCATCCGGTAGGTTGTCCAACTTCATTTTTCGTCCATTTGAGTAAGATATTTTAATATTGTGGACATAAAACTTCCTAAAATATTATGTTAAAATAGTGGTTTCGCAATCGTTTCTATAGTTTTATAGCGATTTTGACTAACACAACCCCCTTCGTTAGACGTCTTACAAAAACTCAGTTATGATAAAGGTTGGCCATTCTAGACAATCATAAGGGTTTATTGTTTATTACTTTCGCAGACATACCGCGAGTGTGGGTGCATAGGTAATGGTGGTACAGCTGAGCTCGGCAGATGCAAAGAATCCTGCGTGTATTTTATACCATTTCTGCTTCTCCTGTTTTTGTTCATCACGTTCACATTTTTTGCTGTTGTTCCCTCGATTACAGCGACGCTAAGGTGAGTAGTTTACACATACAGATTTCTCATTACGTTACCTCTGCCGGAATTAAAGCTCACATTTTCTCTTCACAACTTGAGTGTCCCCTGTACCTGACCCAGATGGATCAATGTGTTGCATAAGTTAACCAGGACCTGAAGCAATCATGGGGCACATTACAGAGTTTAATACCATCGATTTGGTTGAAAAAAGGCAGCGAGATAATACGTATTCTTTAAGTCACTTGTAGTTTGAGTGTATATTTACCGATAGAACCAGGGAACGCCTATAGATATGAACCTTTTTATCCATTAGTGACCTTGTGTGAAAAATTAGAAGTAATTAGCATTTACCGTAGCGATACCCAATTTTAATGCTTGCCCACGAGATATCTAAATTTAAATGTCAGCACACTCTATACTGGGAATAGATACATTGGAGGGAGTAGGAGTCGGGGAGGTATGACGCACTTAAGTAATGTTAGAAAATTTGTTTGAACTGAAAAAGGGAATTGAAAGAACGCAAAATATCAACCTTCATTTACGTTATAGTCAGTTTAAGAGCTGGTGTCTTTATTGCGCATTTTGTGTTCTCAATCAAATACACTGTGCCTCGTGGACAAAAAGTTAAATTGGGTATCGCAGTAAAAAAAACTCGTAAAAATTAAATGGTAGTTGTGATTCACTTCATATTTTCATTAAAGGTAATCATTTATAAAAACTTTACTCACCCTGTAGTAGGAAACACTAGCTGGAGAGAAGTGGAGTCAAATGGCAACAGTAGATACGCCATTGGTCATGTTGGGGCCTAGCTGCTTTTGGTACTTCGACCGCAACTTCGGTGCAAGTCAAAGTTGTAACATCTCTTCATATCTTTTTGTTTTAATTATCGTATTAACTTTATACTCATAACATTTTGTGTATTGTATTATTTGAAAACAGATGTGTATCAAACTCTCAGCGTACATTTGCCCTTGGATTGCAGTCATTGTTGTATCGTGGTTTAGGTAAGTACATAAGTTGACAAACTGCCTAATCTGATTCGTCTCTTTTTTATATTCCTTTCTCTATTCCACTCAAGATATGTTGGGAAATCTGGACGACCTGTTGAGATATCAAAATAATACATGTATCTATTTGATTAACGGTAAAATTTTAAAGAGGCATATGCAGTAAATATCTCAACATTTCTTCAAGATTGTAGCTAATTTAACTCTCGTTATATTTCATTAAATCTGAAATAACGATTTGATAAAAAATTGTGCATAGGCCTATTTATTAAACTACTTGTTGTAGTGCTATATTGTGAATAATAAGAAATGTAAAGAATACAATGGCGTCAACGTTGTAATTATCTTAGAAACAGATTATTCAAACATTTTCAATAAATATCCTTCGTTGATTCTATTTAAGGTACCGTACCAGGTCCCGTGATCTTCGGTGCCATTATCGACAAGACATGTCTGGTATGGGAAGAAGACGAATGCGACGGCGCTAGGACATGTTGGATGTACGACAACGCAGATTTGTCCCTCTATAGTTTCCTGATGCTAGCTGCGCTGAGAATACTATCCATTATCTTCTTAATTGGAACTCTATTAACCTATAAACCCTCTCTTGATGATGTAGATGGAGAAAATGATGCGAACAAACTTACTGAAAACAACGATTCAACAACAGAGGAATCAAATAGAAAATAAGATTGCTCGAAATATAATAGTATTCCTTATGTGACAATGGGTATCATAGATGTGTTCATATTCTAATAGCCTTACTAAGCACAGGACATCCTAACAGAGTTTTGAAAAATTGTCTTCTTTATGATTACTCTCATAATTTGTTCTTGATGACATCAGCAAATATAATCTGAGAAGCTCTGAGACAGAATATTAGAAAGTCTAGTTTGTGTCTGACGTCTAGGTCAATGAAACTCGACCTTGTATTAGGGTGGCCACAATGATAGGCTATTGTGTGTACCCCTGCCTACATACACAAATGTATGGTGGAAATGTAACAGAATCTGCAGCATAAACTAGAGAGCATTTTGAATTCCATATATTTTGTCTCCTAGTAACTTCTGTGCAAACCCGACTACCTAATTAGATAGAAAATATTCTGCTCGTAATGAAGGTGAATATAGCATTTTGGTACGGTCACGAATGAAAAAGGTTTAGAGGTTTACAATCTAGACCCTCAGAGCAAAATCCTGTGCAAAAATCAATCAATTTGGTTGTGTGGTTTAATTGGCACATAATAGCGCCCTCAACGGTGAAAATCACACATATTTACCTTAAAAGATTGTTTCTTGTTCTGTGTTGGCAGATCGTGACACCATCCATTTATGCAACCAATTTAATAATCATCCCATAATTTCCAAGATGTCTTTTTACAAGTCAAATAAAAAGAGAGTTTATACCACGTGTCTGTGTATTATAACAGATCATTGAAGTTTCAAGTGATAAGCTCTGGAAGATTCTGGATTTGTTTACACTTTGCTTCCGGTGGCCCATTGTATTTCATTTTGCCCATTTATAAGTAAAATCGGAAATAAGAACCCTGCTGCAAGAAGATATGTAGCAAATGCCTTCTACCACAAAGTAGAAGGCAAAGTTTCCTACCAGCTCTTAGAGTGCACCTGTTCAAAAGGTAACGCAGACAAATACAATGGCATTTATTAATCGTGGCCCGCTATTGACCATTCCTATAATTGACACGTTTCTGTCCCCTTTTTTCATCACCTTACATCCAATGATCCCATTTCTTTAAGAAATTTACACCAAATCTGCACTTTTTTGCGCGCTGCGAGCGTTATTTGAACTATTTTTACATATTTGTAGCAATTTTTGCTTAAAACTGCCAAATTGTTACAAAATTTTGCCCAGAAAGTTATTTTTCAGAGTCAGTCTTTAGCGTTTCCACACATAATGACCCGCATTTTCCCGGAGCCGCCACTGAATGACCCCCTTTTTCCGAAACTCTTGCTGTTTATAGTGAGGCACAGTTACCGCACAAATCATGTGCCAACTAAACATTACCGTACATATGCAATGACCCCGAGGTCACTACCGGTCACACTTGCAAAGCACGGGGAATGTTTAATGTTGTGGCGTGAGCTACAAACAAGCCGTTCAACAGTGTGATCATGGCGGCAACCAGGCCGGACGAACAGGTAACTTCTCTTTTGATAACTCTTGGTATGATTGAGAAGAGTTTTGAATGTCTTGCGCGCATCTAACGCATCATGAAGAGGCTGCTACTTACGGTGTGTTTATAGTGCAAATGTCTCGCGCCAATATCCGTCAATTGAGAAGGATATCATAGCTTATCATATACGGTACATATCCGTTACGGCTAGTGTTTATAGTGTTCAAGTTTCCTTACAATTTCTGACCGTGCATCTGCTCCCATCATAAACACGATGCATGACACTAACAAAGGTGCGAAATTTTTTTGATGATTTGTACGATCCTACGGACGAGCAAATCACTGAATTATGTACCACTAATGCACTATAAGTGATATTTACCAAAAAGGCAGACATATAAACAAGTAGTAGATCTGCCGTTCCAACTAATAGAATAAGATGACTTGGGCACCATTTGCATTGAAATAGCCCTGTGTCTGTTTCAGTACTCTATTATTTCTCCTTCATTTGAAGTAACGTTAACAGATGCGGGATACAGTTGACAATGATGAAAACTAACCGTTTCCTAAATATGAGTACTGTGTACCGACTTCCGAAGATGTTGAGAAGATTTTGTATTTTCATCATTTTCGGAATATCGTGTTTGTAGGGTGCTTACAATCAGTCAGAGAATGATGTTTAGGTTTATTTTTATGCAGAAAAACTAGATTGAAATAGTGCCCCCATTGCTACAGTATAATAAAGCTAGTACACCGTGGATAGGTATTGTCCCACGCCATCCATAAGCAACAATGAGCTGTTCCGTTCAATCAATGGAGGCCTGCACCAACTCCTGCAAAAACCTATTCTGGTGCTACAAAATACGATGCCAGAAGAACCGGCCCTGATATCATAATGTATGTTAGACTAATTTTGATATCAATCTCATCTGAATTTAGGAGTGAGAAAATGCTATGCTAAAAAACACACAAAAAACCGCACGAATTATTTTTCGGTACATCATCTTTTGATTAGGGCCGGTAGCGGAGGACGACAGCGGAACGAATTGCAATTTTCCCTCTTGCAGTTCTTCAGATATAGGCAAAACGCCAAAGGTCAAATTATTGGGTCATAGGCGTCTAAAATTGAAAAATGCTATAATTTTAATCAAATTGGTTTCAAATTGTTCCTTTGCCAAAAACAAAAAATAAATCTGAGAAAAGTTGCATTGTTTTGGATGTTTTGCTACATAGGTAACGTCACAAAATAGGTCAAGGTCAATGGGCTCCGTAGACTTAGATTTTTTTGCCATGTAAAAAAGATAACAAACCACCTGAGATATTCTTTGTTTAAACTATTTTTGAAAACAGAGCAAACATTTTTTTACAATTATTGTTCCATGTGGAACCCCAATTTTGACATTTGACCTATTCCCCTTACAACTTAAGAACTGTGCGTCGTTAGTGTATTTTAACAAGATTTGAAATTTACCTCTGCAATATAAGGTTTGGATATATGCAAATTAGGCACTGTTCCACTACTTGGATTTTCCGGGACATTTGATATGTTTTTGTGTGAGCTTTTGGTATATGGATACATCTAAAATGGATTACGTTGCAATTAGTGGTGGGTCATTTCATAATTTGAAATTGCCCTAGAAGTTAATGTCATTTTTATACTAGTATGCAATATAAATCTGTTTTATGGCTTACATTTCCTATTTTGAGCTATTTTGCAATAATTGTTCTCCTACATTTTTAAGTATTCGATGTGCATCCTGACATTAAAGCCTTAATGTACGGTTTCTTTCAAATTTTAAATTTGTTTATTATTCTATACTCAAAATGCTGAAATAATAAGTTGGTTGTTAGTTGGTAATAATTGTCGGGCAGAGTTTCTTTTCATTTTGAGCTGAAATAATAAGAGAAAGTAAAAGAATCCCTGCTGGTTATTTTGGCTGTTTAACATGCAGTTCTATAGGAGGACATAAAGCCATAATTCATGAATTATGACTATATGTCCAATTTTGCTCTGTTGATCTACAAAAACAACAAATTTGGCCGATTCCATTTAGGTGCAAGTTGGGACATGTGTAAACATTACAAATATGCCAAAAAATCAGGTTTGAAAAAAAATATAACTAACCAATTTCATCTTATAAGATCGTACATTATGGCTTTAAGGAAGAGGACATGCTAACTCACACACTCGCCTCAAGTAGTGATCGAAATTAGGGCAAGAAAGATAAATGTATTCCCGCAAGGCTAAAGCTCACTTTCTGTTTACTAGATTTTGCTGATAAAAGGTCTGTCGGGATATTTCCAGTAAAGTACCGAGGGTCAAGTAGTTTTGCTTGACTTACAGCGATGATAAAATGTCTTGGTGTTAACATCGCTTGTTTAGAAAGAAAGCTATTTGCTACACGTCATAATTTTTATATAAGCAAGAAACCTGACAGTCACTATATAGCCTTACGCCGCTGTGGATGAATTATCTTGCTATCATCAGTAGATAGCGAGTGACCGAGTAGCATCACTTTGAGGTGGCGCGGTGGTGGGCTTAACTTTCCAGTATTGTACACCAATATAAATAAATCTGGTTTGCGTGAGCAGTTCGTGTCTTTTTGTGAATTCATACGTTTGGCAAATTGTAATGTGATGGCTGATTCCAAGCAGAGCTCCGATTATACATCGCACTCATCCTACCAAGGATGCCCTGTGATTTACACAGAGGACACTGGAATGCAATCCGTTCCTCAAGTGAACTTATCGGATGCCTGTAACGCAACCAAAGAAGATGTTATTCAGCTACGAAATATGATTAGTGAAATATTAGTTAAAATCACCGACATATCCAAAAAACTTGATGAATTTGAACATAAAACGGACGAACACTTTTGCGAAGTAAGGCCAAAACATGACATTGTTGCCATATCTGGGGCGTGTACCTGTAAGACCGTCAAGGATCGGAGCACACAGACGGGACCGCATCTTAAATGTATTCAACGGCAAATGACGGAAGAAGAAGATAAGACAAATCGAGGTAACTTGGTTTTTGCTGGCGTACCTGGAAAATAACATTGTTTATAAGACTAAACATGCATGGATAAGTTGGGATCAACAATTCTTGTACATGCAATGACATTTTGTCATCTCATGTAGAAAACTTCATATTTTATCCTGGATAATGTTAACATAATAGTATAATGATCGATCTTGGTCATTTATGGTATATTTTGTACAAAAATGCCTACTTAAACTTTACGCGGCTTAGGTATGACTAATGAATGCATTTACAGAATGCCCCTGGTAATAATATTAGTGCAGTACCTATATCCATGTTACAGTATGTGAAGTTTCACCTGGCCATCATGCATCACCCATCTTCGCTTTAAACACAAGACTACAAAAAATAGAAAATAACTGCGACTTTGTATTAATACCAGGCCGTTTCTACAAAGGTTGTGGTATATGTACTTATCATTCTGTGACACACTGTATATATATTCTTTTAACAATATATCGATGATGTTAAATACTATATACAATGTCATGAAATGGAGATCTTATAGCTTGTCATAATTTTGTTGAATAAGTTCATCAGGTTTGTTGATTAAATAAACGAATGTGCATTTTTAACGGGGATCAGATGACCATATCAGTCATACCTGATGAAGTCCTCCGACGTGAAGGACGAAATATTGTAGTGAGTAAGGGTCAAGCAAAAATGCCAATTCGTTTATTTGTCATAATTTTACTGCATGTTTAATGAACTGCTCAATTGACAGAAAGACAAATATATTGATCATGGTAAATGCATCGATAATGCAGAAAGGGATTTCTATTTTATGTTACACTCTAAAAACGGTATGTGCCGCAGCAATCAAGCTCTTTTCTAAATACCAGATGCTTGGAATAAATGTGTGAACATGTTTAGATTAGAAATGTGAAATTGTCCATAAGTGTAGCATAAAAAAAACCATACAGGCTAAATATTTTAACAGATTTATTATACAAAGTATAGCTCAGTTTTTGCTGTGTAGTATTGTAACGTGTTACTTTACGTCAAGCTGTCAAGTAAGATTAATAACAATGATTTAAGTTCTTATTAGACAAAACGTCCACCTGCCATTATTTTCCTCCCGAGTAACAACACAGCATCTGTTTTATCAGTCTCTGGTAGATACATCCTCAGTTTTCTTTAAGAAGCAGACTGAATAATTTCCTCTAATATATAACCATATATTATGTTTACTTTTGCATTTTGATTTGACTGATTACTGATGAAAGTAAAAAGGTAGTGTCTGTTTCGTAATTTGTTTAGAGTTACTGCCTTTTGTGTGGGAGTTGAGATTGTTGATAATTCCAAAATGTTAAACAAAACGTAGCAATGTATTTGAACTGAATATAATTAAATTTCAGGGTTTTTTTCTGAAAATATGAAATACTGTTTACTGTAATAAATATAAAAAAAGCTGTAACTGATAGCCTGATTTGTGTTTCCTATTGCATGTCATTTCGATTGTCAGGTCACCTTTTGGCCAAACACATCTGTCATGCATGTTAACACAGCTTGAGAATTGCCTCCAAATACTCGACCGGATAAGTGTAGATTTTGTACATGAGATTTCTCGTCCAATGTCGCCCTTTATCTGTTTAATTTAATAGGTATTATTACTTGTTACGTTTAAAGATGTTCATCGCAATCCCACTCGATTTCAATTTAGCTATGAATTTCATTTAGGGTGAAGAACTGTTCAACCAATTTACTATTATATATATTTGCACAAGCTGTATAGAGTGAGACAATATCTCCGGAGTAAAAATGTCCGACAAATTCAGATACCTCAAATAGCTTATGTTTAAAATGGCAAATTTGCTCAATTAAATAGACGTGAAAGACATTCAAAATTAATAATTACATGAAACATGGAGTAAATAGTTGACGATGACAAAAAGAGTATAAAAGCATGAGCTCTCTCGACAATTGATTGTATTTAATTTAACTCTAAAAGATTATATATAGATGTAAGCAGAATTCCCACATTCCGTGATTTGCTCAACGATTTCTAATTTTACATAATTATATGTCAACTTAAACATACTAAACGGAATCAGCGACATTTGTTGCGTTTGTAGGTCAACAGAGCAGTTTTGACATAAAGTCGAAAAAGTGGGGTTTTCACTTTTCATTGTTATTTCAGTATATAATGTACACAACCCCTTCTCGGCAGTTATTACTAATATTATTTCAGCATTTTGGGTAATGAAGAACAAAATTAATATTTGACGCAAATCGTACATGAAGGCTTTATGTAGAATTTTTCATTCTCAATTCGTTCCGAAATTATTAAGTGAAGATGAAGATACACGTGATGGAGAGATTTACCACTGTGAAGACAAACCTGAATAGAACCTACATTATACCAATCATGTAAACTTATTAACGTTACTGTGAAATATTCACTGCTGTCTTCTGAAGATAGCAACATTCAGTTTGAATCATAACGATGCCTGTTATATTAAAGGGTTTATATTCGTACATCAATAGTTCTCAAATTGATTGCTTGTGCTCATTAGACCTGCGCTCTCGTTCTTTTTATCAGTATGTGATTTTAGCATTGCATTATATCTTCATTCAATTCAATGCATTTTAGCGTTGCACTACCGTATTATTGAATTGTTTAAAAAAATGAACAGACAGTGCAGTCGTGTTGTCGTATGTGATCGTGATTTTACCAAGCAAGTGGGAGAAAAAATTATAAAAGAAAATAGAGCAGGAAGGAGGAAAGGAGGGAAAGGAGATAAAAAAAAATAGAGCCCGAAGTTGTGGATAGCAAGGAGCCCTTTAACATGCAGCCAAATACACCATTGATTCATTACCGCGAGACTACATGTACTCCGTCGCGTAAACATGTTCTTTGGATTCCGATATAACCACCACACTTTTGTTTGAACAGCTTCTTCTGCTTGAAATATTGTGACAATTTTGAGCAACCTGACACGATATTCGAGTCCAAATCGATAAGAACCTCGATTCCTGTTTGACACACGTGTTTAAATTTCAATAGCTATATTGTTTTATCATCTTTACAAAAGAAAAGGTTTACAACAACCACAACAAATTAACATCATTTATCATGAAATGCAGATGTATTTTGCCATTTCCTGCCCTCCAACCATGCCAACGTAAAAAAGTAGTACCTGTTTTATCAATCAATTGTCTATACTGCCGTTTGCTTTGGGAGCTGTCTAATTCAAGATATCAGCCTCTCAGATAAAATATTCAAATACCGCAGAATTTCATCTATAAGCACAATGTTCCTCTAAACGAGTTTGGGTGGGTGTAGGTGTGTTTTTTTTGTATTTGTTTGTTTGTTTTTTCGATGAACGGAAGACTTCCTCCTCAAAACATAATTTGCTGTCAATCGTTGGGCGAAGCGCGCCCAACGAAGCCGCGAAGCGGCCGAGAGGGCGCGCGAAGCGAGCCCGGCCATTCTCGTTTGTCTGGGAGCCCGGCGAGGCCGCGAAGCGGCCCATCAGAGGACTACTTCCAGCGGGTACTGGTCACGGCACTGGGTCCAGGGCTAGGTGGTGGGTATCAAATGTGTCCTTGTTTATATGTGCATGATTCAGGGTGACCTACATTGAACGAGTAAAATATGAAGAGTTTTAGTGAGGAATTATATAGGCTCAATTTATATTCATCACAAAATTTACACCCTGTAGGCCATTTAGTACAATGGACCAAAACAGGTCAAGGTTTCAGTTTCTGAGAAATATCTCAAACATATCAAAGTACCTATTCATGAGGATGATCTGTGATTTGACTTGCTGTATTATAGGCCTATTGAATATTCAGTTTAGTTTCATCTAGTTTATGTATGCGGTTGTGTCATCTTGCTGATGATGAGTAGTTTAACTTTAAGGTAAGATTTTTGTAGAAATTCAAATTCTCCTTGATTCATCCTAACCTATTTTATTTTCAGCGCAATAGGGGCCTATAGTATACAGAGGATTCTGAGAAAATGATGATGATTTCCAATGCGAATGGAGTTTTCTTGTCTGTTTCCAAAATATGTTCAGCAAATGTTTTGAAAATGAGGTTCAAAACATCAAAACTATTGTCAAGGAAAGTTATCATTTTATTTTCATGTCATTCATCATGTTTCACTAGATCACTATTCATGTTTTTACACTTTTTTATACTTGTCACATATGGATCAAATTAGGTAAAATTTTGCACCAAATCGCTTCATTTTGGTGGGTAATTTTAAAATTTTTCCAATCCCGGGGCATATCCCCCCTCAGACACCCCCCTGCTCGCACAAGTGCGAGGGTCGGCGCTTCGCCCCGATTAGCCCCTCCAAGAAAAACACCCACCAGCCGCCACTGAGCACACAGACGGGACCGGATCTTAAATGTATTCAACGGCAAATGACGGAAGAAGAAGATCAGACAAATCGGGGTAACTTGGTTTTTGCTGGCGTGCCTGGAAAATAACATTGTTTATAAGACTGAACAGCATGGATAAGTTGGGATCAACCATTCTTGTACATGCATTGACCTTTTGGCAACATTTTGGAAAAGCTCATATTTTATCCTGGCTAATGTTAACAGTATAATGATTGATCTTGGTCATTTATTTTATATTTTGTGCAAAAATGCCAAATTAAACTCTACGCGACTTAGGTATATGACTAATGAATGGATTTACAGGATGTCCTATAATGATTAGTATCCATGTTACAGTATTTCTGAAGTTTCATCTGACCAACAAGATATAATGTGTACAACACAATATCCATCTTTGCTGTAAACATAAGACTGCGGAAAATAGAAAATAAGCTGCGACTTTGTATTGATACCAGGACGTTTCTATAAAGGTTGTGGTACAGGTACTTATCATTTTGTGACACACTGTCCCTGTATACATAATTAAACAATCTTCGATGACGTTAAATACTATATACAATGTCTTGAAGTGGAGATCTTATAACTTGTCATAATTTTGTTGAATAAGTTCATATTTCGTCCTTCACATCGGTGGACTTCGTCAGGTATGTCTGATATGGTCATCTGATCCACTTTACCTGATGAAGTCCTCCGATGTGAAGGACGAAATATTGTAGTGAGTAGAAATTCACTTGGTGTTGTCAAGCAAAAATACCAATTCGTTTATTTGTCATAATTTTACTGCATGTTTAATAAACTGCTCAATTGACAGAAAGTGATCGTTTTGTTATAGACAAATATGTTAATGAATTAATTACGTGATCATGACAAATGCATTGATAATGCAGAAAGGGATTTCTAAATATTTTATGTTACACTCTAAAAACGATATTTACAGCAATTAAGCACTTTTCTAAACACCATGTGAGTTGCTTGGTATAAATGTGTAAACATGTTTAGAAATATGAAATTATCCATCAAGTGTAGCATAAAAAACATGCTAAATATTTTAACAGATTGTCATACAAAGTATAGCATTGTCTAGACAAAACTCAGTTTTTGCTGTGTAGTATTGTAAAGCCTAATTTACATGGGGACTTTACCCTTGCCTACATAATAACCATAAATTTTATTTTGATGGATTACTTGCCCTGGCGATGCAATTTACATGGGGACATAGAGTCCAGCAATTATGACCTCAATCAACTATATCTGGGGCCCCCTATGTGACCTATAAAACCATAACCAGGTAAATACATAACAAAAGTGTGCATATGTCATCAACATACTAGAGAAAACTCTCTGGAGAGTGTATACTGTCCTGAAAAAATAGCCCCGGTTCTATTTTGAGGAAACTATGAAAGGTCAGAGGTCCAGGAGCCTTGCCTGGCAAAATTACCAATATACACGGGGACTCTCCCTTGCGGGAAATAAATTTCAAGCAATAGAGTCTCCATGTAAATAAGGCTTAACGTCTTACTTTACATCAAACTGTCAAGTAAGATTAATAACAATGATTTAAGTTCTTATTCAACAAAACATCCACCTGCCATTATTTTCCTCCCGGGTAACAACACAGTAATTGTTTTATCAGTCTTTGGTAGATACATCCATGGTTTTCTTAGGGGTGGTGCAATAATTATGTGTACCCCCGGGGTGAATTCTCAAAATGGTCTGCCAAAATCGCTTGCCCCCCCTTTGGCCGTGCCAAAAACCTTTGCCCCCCTTTCGATGTGCCAAAAACCTTTGCCCCCCTTTGACGTGCCAAAAATCTTTGCCCCCCCCCCCCTTACACATGAAAGATTTTGGGGAACCCGAATTTAAAACGTTAAATTGTCTTAACATATAATGCGAGCGCAGCGAGCAGGAAATTTTGCATATTTGAACGTGTTCGTAACGTTTTCCTACGCCTTTTTAGGGCGTAATATAGAAACAGTGCCCAAAATATCTGTGCCAAAAATTGCTTGCCCCCCCCTTTCGACCTGCCAAAAATCGCTTGACCCCCCTTTCGACCTGCCAAAAATGCTTGCCCCCCTTTTGGCCTGCCAAAAATCTTTGCCCCCCTATAATTCACCCCGGGGTACACATAATTATTGCACCACCCCTTAAAAGAAGCTGACTGAATCAAAATAATTTCCTCTAATATAGTATGTTTACTTTTGCATTTTGACATTGCCTGATTATTGATGAAAGTAAAAAAGGTAGTGTCTGTTTCATAATTTGTTTAGAGTTACTGCCTTTTGTATGGGAATTGGGAGGGTTGATAATTCCAAAATGTTAAACAAAACGTAGCCAAGTATTTGAACTATAATTAGATTTCAGGTTTTTTTGTTCTGAAAATATATACTGTTTTAATACTGTAATAAATATAAAAAGTTGTAACTGATAGACTGATTTGTGTTTCCTATTGCATGTCATTATAATCGATTGTCAGGTCACCTTTTGGCCAAACACATCTGTCATGCATGTTGTTAACACAGCTTGAGGATTGCCTCCAAATACTCGACCGGATAAGTGTAGATTTTGTACATGAGATTTCCCGTCCAATATCACCGTTTATTCCTTCAATTTAAAAGGTATTGTTACTTGTTACATTTAAAGATGATCATCGTAATCCGACTCGATTTCAATTTAGCTATCAATTTCATTTAGGGTGAAGAACTGTTCAACCAATTATTTATTTACACAAGCTGTATAGACAATATCTCCGGAGTAAAAATGTCCGACAAATTCAGATACCTCAAATAACTTATGTTTAAGGCGATATAATACCCCGATTTTCATCAGTACCCCTCTTCTTTTTTTTCTTGCAAATTTATTAAGTACATATATATGTTTATCACCTCATGTCCTGAACTTATAAAATATATCTACATAAAAGTGAATTTCAACAATTTTAGTAAGTCATTTTAGCCCTATATATTTTTTGTTTACTGTAACCTAGTAACTCAGATCTGTGTTTCATAACAAACCATAATTTATTCTTTTGAAAATGTTCAAGTAGGGTACATGAATAGAATACATTAAATCCTTTGTTATACTCTCTATAGAAAATCTATAGTGGTGCATGCAAAATACCTACCATGATATAACACTGAATAAATTAAATAAACACTTATACAATTGATGCATAGTCATTAGTTGTTAGGAGAAGAAAAGGCTATTAGGTCACCGTATGTCAGGTTATAGGTCAATTGGTTCAGGTCAAATTTAAGCATCAATTTTGAATACACATGTGAGAGTCTGTGATATCATATGAGGCATAATTTTGATATTCTGTCTTTAACTGGATATATATCGAGAAGTGCATGGTGGATATACTAATATACCTTGGGATGTAAATGGTGAGTACAATTTAGAATGCCTAGTTGAGACGGATTTCACAAATAAATATAAAATAGTTACCAAAATCACAAAACTTAAGCTTACGGAAAACTACCCAATATGGTTGTATAGGTGACAAGAAATACAATTTTTTTCATCATTGCTGTAGTATGGTTGTTGTAACCTGTTACCTATGGCTTAATTAAGTTTCAGTGCAATAATGTCGCAAGTTAAAAATACAAAATATAGCTCAACATTGAAAATAGAAGCATTTTAACCAGTTCCTTTTTTGATAGTTGTGGAGCACCAAGTTCATGAAGTCATAAAAGAAATCAGGAACCACTTATTCCCATTTTACATATCAACTTTATTTCCCTAATGTGTTAGCAACACATATCCAAAATTTTAACGAAATCCGTTGATAGTAAGCTTTCCAAAATGAAGTGAATTTAAATCATCAGTGATGTACCTCCTTTTGGCTTCTATCTGTAAAAGCATGTAAGCTACATTGATACCGATACCACCAATAAAACGAGAAGATTTGCCCCTTCATTTTGCATACCACTTTGTCCATTTTTTTTCTCTTTTTTTCACAAAATGCAAAAAATGGCAAAAAAAATCAATGGGTGTAGTACCCCCTTAAAATGAAATAGTGGTTAATATTTTTCAAATCTCATTTTTAATGTTTACATAATATATGTCACAACTTACACAACAAATGATAAATGGAATCAGCTAAATTTGTGCGTTTGTAGGTCAATAGAGCAATTTTGACCATAAAGTCGAAAAATAGCCAGTGGGGTTTCTATCACTTTACCTTGTTATTTCAGTTTATTATGGACAGAACCCCTTCCCGGCAGTTATTACTAATATTATTTCAGCATTTTGGGTAATGAAGAACAAAATTAATATTTGACGGAAATCGTACATTAAGGCTTTAAGTAGAATTTTTCATTCTCAATTTATTAAGTGAAGATGAAGATACACGTGATGGAGCGATTTACAGCTGCGAAGACAAACCTGAATAGAACATACATTATGTGAAATATGCACTGCTGTCTACTGAAGATAGCAACATTCAGTTTGAATCATAAAGATGCCTGTTATATTAAAGGGCTTATATTAGAACATCAATAGTTCTCAAATTGATTGCTTGGGCTCATAAGACCTGCAATCCCGGTCATAAGTAGTACGAACACTTGTTATCTTTGTATCGGTATGTGATTTTAACATTGCATTATATCTTCATTCAATGCATTTTAGCATTGTATTACCGTATGTCTTCATTGAATTGCTTTGAAAAACGTGCACGTCATTGTCAAGAACTTGGAACAGACAGTGCAGTCGCAGTCGTGTTGTTGTATGTGAGAGCGATTTTCCCAAGCAAGTGGGAGAAAAGATTATAAAAAAATAAAGCAGGAAGGAGGAAAAGGAGATACAACATAATAGAGCCCGAAGTTGTGGATAGCAAGGAGTCCCTTTAACATGCAGCCAAATACACCATTGATTCATTACCGCGAGACTACATGTACTCCGTAGCGTAAACATGTTCTTTGGATTCCGATATAACCACCACACTTTTGTTTGAACAGCTTTTTCTGCTTGAAATATTGTGACAATTTTGAGCAACCTGACACGATATTCGAGTCCACATGTGTTTAAACTTCTATGTGTTTAGCTTTTGTTTTGTTTTGTTTTTTATCATCTTTACAAAAGACAAGGTTTACAGCATCCACTACAAATGTTCATCGTTTCTGTCCCAATGAAATGCAGCTGCACTTTACCATTTTTTACCCATCAACGTAAAACATTAGTATCTGCTTCAATTACTTATAATCGTAAAACCGATTTTTGAAAAATTATATTAGTCATTTAATTAGTCATTCAATTAGTACTCAATCAGTAATGCAAGTAAATGACTAATTAAATCACGATAAATCGAGATGTTATAAATTCGCCATTAGTCATGCCATTTCTTATTCTTTACAAATTGAATAGTATAAGTCATGTCATGTTAAGTCATGTTAAGTCATTACTGTTCTTTTAGTATTATAAATATATAATTTCAGCATTAATTTCATTGAATAAAAAAATTATATCTTGTATGACTAATTTTAGTTAGTCGAAAATTAGTCGAATTAGACTTTTTTGACTAACTTACGTTTACAGTGTAATGAAAGAGACAAAAGGCGCGGCAGACATCCTTCACAACATTAATTTGGAATTTGAGCAAATATATTACTGACACAGGTGGCTGTACAAACGAGTATATTGTAAGAGCCTATCGTCTCTTTCGTCACAAAAACACCCATTTAGAGGCATGCAGAATGCTTGTAGATGGAATTCTACGGTATCTCATATTCTGTTTTGAATTAGGAGGTCAGTTAATGTGTTGAGTTTCTTTGGACACTACGTACCTTGAGAACCACGACTAGACCTCTTTTATGCAAATTCTGAAAAGAGAAAAGAAACGAAAAGAAAAGAAACGAAAAAAGAAAGAAATTTTACTCTGCAACCAATAAACACTCTCTTATTCAATGCTATCAAATTATGTCTTAATCCTGAAAATATTAAAATCAAAATTTAATAAATAATAATTAATAGAATAGCAAGTCTCTGTGGAAACAGTGCTACCGTATATCTAACACTAAACATACTTTCTTAATTATATTCGATAATATTATGAAAAAGTAAATGTCATTCTTATACTAGCATGCAACATTAATCTGTTCTGTGGCTTACATTCCCTATTTTGAGGTATTTAAAAACAATTGTCTCCTACCCACATGTTTACGTATTCGATACGCATCCTGACATTAAGGAAGAAGACATGCTAACTCACACACTCGCCTCAAGTAGTGATCGAAATTAGGACAAGAAAGATAAATGTATTCCCCAAGGGTAAAGCTCGCTTTCTGTTTGCTAGATTGTACTGATAAAAGGTCTGTCGGGATATTTCCAGTAAAGTACCGAGGGTCAAGTAGTTTTGCTTGACTTACAGCGATGATAAAATGTCTTGGTGTTAACATCGCGCTTGTTTAGATAGGAAACTATTTGCTACACGTCATAATTTTTAAGCAAGAAAGCCGACAGTCACTACGGTATATACCCTTACGCCGCGGTGGATGGATTATCTTGCTATCATCAGTAGATAGCGAGTGAACCGAGTAGCATCACTTTGAGGTGGCGGGGTGGTGGACTTAATAACTTTCCAGTGTTGTACACCAATATAAACAAAGGTGGTTTGCGTGACCAGTTCGTGTATTTTTGTGAATTTATACGTTTGGCAAATTGTAATGTGATGGATGATTCCAAGCAGAGCTCCGATTATACATCGCACTCATCCTATCAAGGATGCCCTGTGATTTACACAGAGGACACTGGAATGCAATCCGTTCCTCAAGTCAACTTATCGAACGCCTGTAACGCGACCAAAGAAGATGTTATACAGCTACGAAATATGATTAGTGAAATATTAGTTAAAATCACCGACATGTCCAAAAAACTTGATGAATTTGAACATAAAACGGAGGAACACTTTTGCGAAGTAAGGGCAAAACAGGACATTATTGCCATATCTGGGGCGTGTACCAGTAAGACCGTAAAGGATCGGAGCACACAAACGGGACCGCATCTTAAATGTATTCAACGGCAAATGACGGAAGAAGAAGATAAGACAAATCGAGGTAACTTGGTTTTTGCTGGCGTGCCTGGAAAATAACATTGTTTATAAGACTAAACATGCATGGAAAAGTTGGGATCAACAATTCTTGTGCATGCAATGACATTTTGTCAACTCATGTAGAAAACTTCATATTGTATCCTGAATAATGTTAACATAATAGTATAATGATCGATCTTGGTCATTTATGGTATATTTTGTGCAAAAATGCCTACTTAAACTTTACGCGGCTTAGGTATATGACTAATGAATGCATTTACAGGATGCCCCCTGGTAATAATATTAGTGCAGTACCTATCCATGTTACAGTATTTGTGACGTTTCACCTGACCATCATGCATCACCCATCTTCGCTTTAAACAAAAGACTGCAAAAATAGAAAATAACTGCGACTTTGTATTGATACCAGGACGGTTCTACAAAGGTTGTGGTACAGGCATCATTCTGTGACACCCTGTATATAATTAAACATTCTCTTAACAATATATTGATGATGCTAAATACTATATATATAATGTCATGAAATGGAGATCTTATAACTTGTCATAATTTTGTTGAATAAGTTCATCACGGTTTGTTGATTAATTAAATTGCTTTTTGTTATTAATTTTGCTAAATTTGCTAACTAAATTTGCTTTAAATTGCTTTAAATTAAGCAATTTTGTTATTAAATTGCTTTAAATTAATTTTTGCTTGACAAAACCAAGTGAATTCAAGTTTACTCCCTTCAATATTTCGTCATTCGGAGGACTTCATCAGGTAAAGTGGATCAGATGAACATAGCAGTCATTCCTGATGAAGTCCTCCGATGTGAAGGACGAAATATAGTAATGAGTAAAATTCACTTGGTTTTGTCAAGCAAAAATACCAATTCGTTCATTTGTCATAATTTTACTGCATGTTTAATGATCTGCTCAATTGACAGAAATTGATCGTTTTGTTACAGACAAATATATTGATGAATTAATCACGTGATCAAGGTAAATGCATCGATATTGCAATAAGAGATTTCTAAATATTTTATGTTACACTCTAAAATCGGTATGAGCTGAAGCACTTTTCTAAACACAATGTGAGATGCTTGGTTAATATGTGTGAACGTTTAGAAATGTGAAATTGTCCATCAAGTGTAGCATAAAAACATGCTAAATATTTTAACAGATTTATTATACAAAGTATAGCTCAGTTTTTGCTGTGTAGTATTGTAACGTCTTACTTTACGTCAAGCTGTCAAGTAAAATTAATAACAATGAGTTAAGTTTTTATTTGACAAAACATCCACCTGTTATTATTTTCCTCCCGAGTAACAACACACCATCTGGTTTATCAGTCTCTGCTAGATACATCCTTAGTTTTTTCTTTAAGAAGCAGACCGATTCAGAATAATTTCCTCCCACATATAACCACTGTATCCGCTATAAAGATATCGCATTTTGACTTTATGAGCAGAATGATTGGTGATGAAAGTAAAACGGTAGTGTCTGTTTCGCAATTTGCTTAGAGTTACTGCCGTTTGTATAGGAATTGGGAGGGTTGATAATTCCTAAATGTTAAACAAAACGCAGCAAAGTATTTGAACTGAATATAATTAGATTTCAGGTTTTTTTCTGAAAATATGAAATACTGTTTACTGTAATAAAATTAAAAAGTTGTAACTGATAGACTGATTTGTGTTTCTTATTGCATGTCAGTATGATTGTCAGATCACCTTTCAGCTAAACACATCTGTCATGCATGTTAACACAGCTTGAGAATTGCCTCCAAATACTCGACCGGATAAGTGTAGATTTTGTACATGAGATTTCTCGTCCAATGTCGCCCTTTATCTGTTCAATTTAATACGTATCATTACTTGTTACATTAAAAGATGATCATCGCAATCCGGCTCGATTTCAATTTAGCTATATATCAATTTCATTTAGGGTGAAGAACTGTTGTTACGAGTCGTACTTGACTCAAGGCCAAAATCACCTTTTACCCGAACTCACACGAATGCACAACACAAATACACTGTTTGATTAAGCTAACAAAATCTAAGTCTTTAATTGAAAGCACGTTATGATTGGTACAATATATGACAACAAATGCACATACACAATAATCAAATATAATCACTCTTTAACTATTTAGTACTTAGCCAGCATTCTTCTCCTTGGTGATCATAAAGTTCTTGCAATGTTCTGGACGACTGATGTAATATATCCTTATTCACTTGTCCTGCGAAAATCAGCGAAGTCCAGTGAACACTTACGTTTATAAATATCCTTGCGTATGAAATCCTCACACAAAAAAGGCGTTGCTTTCTCCTTGCGCTGCTTTCTCCAAACTTAACTCCTTGCGCTGCTTTCTCCAAACTTAACTCCTTGCGCTGCTATGGTGCTATTTCGACCTTTCACACAATATCTTCAGGAAGCAGGACTGCGATGCAGTTGTCCCCACTTATATTGACAGTTGTGTTGCTCCATTAACCAGACTTCAGCAAATCGGCAGAAGAATATATATTCCTTTCTTGGAAGAAGTACGTTCTTTGACAACACCGGCAGGTAGTAGTGCATTGACTACTTAAATTAATTCTGGTTAGCAATTTCCTTTCTTTGAAGGAATTGGACTGTAAGCATATTAGCTAGCTAGCCCAGATCAACACTATCAACTGTCTCAATGATAAAGGCTATTGCAGCCTGTCAGATCTGTATCCAGATGATAATAATTGTAACCTTTTCCATAAAGTCCGACACAATCCGCAGTGAGACCATATGTCTTACTTTGGTCCATTTTCGTAGCTCCAAAATAATAACCATAATTTCAGCATGTCGTTGAGGACAAAACAATTGCCATCTGGGCAAACAACGGTATCCGCACTTGACGAGATACATCTACATAATCTTCATCGTTCAGAGGCTGAACTTGTAGCACTGTAGGAATTCTCCATGGCCACACTTTGTAATACTCTCTGAGTACCCAGCTTGATTATTATTGCTCTCATTTTTGAGAGATAACTACACCAACCACACATTACAATCACATCGATACAGGTCTGCCTAGAATTATTACTAACATTGTGTTTTATCCCCCATCTGGGATTTTCCAAATATTCTATTAATAGACATTACCACTGACCATTGTGCATTATTGCAACATTCTGATATCAGAATTGTATTTAATTTAACTCTAACAGATTATAGATGAAAGCAGAAGTCCCATATTCCGTGATTTGCTCAATGATTTCTAATGTTTAAATATATGTCAATTTACACCTAAACATACTAAACGGAATCAGCGACATTTGTTGCGTTTGTAAGTCAACAGAGCAATTTTGACATAAAGTCGAAAAACAGCCAGTGGGGTTTTTTATCACTTTACCTTGTTATTTCAGTTTATAATGTACACAACCCCTTCTCGGCAGTTATTACTACTGTCTGTTCAATTAGCTTAGATTCTTGAATTTTTAAGATATTTGAAAAAAATAAAAAATTGCGGCCAAAGTCATCAAAGAAAAGTGTTAGCACAGCCTTAGACCAATTCCCAAGTTCAATTTAAAACCCGATTTCTTTTCAATTTTGCCTCATTTTAGGCAGTTACTTGGGTCCACCAAAAGGGTTCGCGACCTTTTTAAAAATCGAGTGGGACGGTCCATTCTCAACTTAGGGTATAGACCCTATCCAATTTAGCAATCTGTCCTGCCATTTCAATTGTTATACCGTTTCGGTTATTGAATAGGTTCTATAGGCATGATAGGTGATGATGGTCCATCGGTTTTTGTTACACGAAATTATATGGCGCGATTACGTTTTATGCATAACATTATTCTGAGCATTATATTTTCCCTAAACAATGACATTAAAAGTATGGATGTCGTTCTTACTTCAACTGGTTTACAATGTAAATTGAGTTTTGTTTAATACCATCATTCCTTCCCAAGAATATCAGCATTCGCTTGACATGTTCAGATACAGTGACTTTACAAGAATTGTTTTCTGTAATTGTTTTAAATAATATTTTCTTGTACAAAAGTTCTTTTGTTTCCAAATGTCCTTCTCATAGTTTGTATATATTCAACAAACAAAACGAAATAACAAATTGAAAATAAATGTGTATTTTTATAATAGGCCTATAGACTTACACCTTCTCAGACCCATTCGCAAAATAAATAAATAAATAAATAAATAAATAAATAAATAAATAAATACATAAATAAATAAATAAATAAATAAATAAATACATAAATAAATAAATAAATAAATAAATAAATAAATATATAAATAAATAAATAAATAAATACGCTAGGAATGTATTTATATAAGCTGGGCCTATTTTAAAAAACTTAGTTCATAAATAATAACGTAATATTTCAACAGTAGGATTTCAACACAAATAGGCATACTGGCAAATATAGCTATTTTGCTGGACAATACTTCTTGATGCGGATGGTCGAATGAATACTACTCAGCGCATTATGACATTCGTCCCCATTGCTCTAAATGGATTGATTCAAAAAAGTTTATGGTACCCGACGTTCTACGGCTTGTTATAAAAATATCGCGGGAAAAGACCAAAATTGAAAAGAAATGGGGTTTTAAATTGAACTTAAGAATTTGAAAAGTATAAATCACGTTAGGTCTAAGGCTGTGCTAACACTTTTCTTTGATGACTGTGACCACAATTTTGTATTTTTTCAAATATCTTAAAAATTCAAGAATCTAAGCTAATTGAACAGACAGTAATATTATTTCAGCATTTTGGGTAATGAAGAACAAAATTAATATTTGACGCAAATCGTACATGAAGGCTTTAAGTCGAATTTTTCATTCTCAATTCGTTTTGAAATTATTAAGTGAAGATGAAGATACACGTGGTGGAGCGATTTACAGCTGTGAAGACAACCCTGAATAGAACATACATTATGTGAAATATGCACTGCTGTCTACTGAAGATAGCAACATTCAGTTTGAATCATAAAGATGCCTGTTAAGTGTTATATTAAAGGGTTTATATATTCGCATGTTTCTCAAATTGATTGCTTGGGCTCATCAGACCTGGGCTCTCGTTGTTTCCATCAGTATGTGATTTAAGCATTGCATTTTATCTTCATTCCATTCAATTCAATGCATTTTAGCGTTGCACTGCCGTATATCTTCATTGAATTGTTTTAAACAAATGAACAGACAGTGCAGTCGTGTCATGTGATCGTGATTTTGCCAAGCAAGTGGGAGAAAATATTATAAAAGAAAATAGAGCAGGAAGGAGGAAAGGAGGAAAGAAAAAATAGAGCCCGAAGTTGTGGATAGCAAGGGTCCCCTTAACATGCAGCCAAATACACCATTGATTCATTACCGCGAGACTACATGTACTCCGTAGGGTAAACATGTTCTTTGGATTCCGATAACGACCACACTTTTGTTTGAACAGCTTCTTCTGCTTGAAATATTGCGACAATTTTGAGCAACCTGACATGATATTCGAGTCCAAATCGATATGAATCTCGATTCTTGTTTCGCACATGTGTTTAAACTTCTATGTGTTTAGCTTTTGTTTTGTTTTGTTTTTATCATCTTTACAAAAGACAAGGTTGACAGCATCCACTACAAATGTTCATCGTTTCTGTCCCAATGAAATGCAGCTGCACTTTACCATTTTCTACCCATCAACGTAAAACATTAGTATCTGCTTCAATTACTTATAATCGTAAATCAGATTTTTTTTAAATAATTAGTCATTTAATTAGTCATTCAATTAGTACTCAATCAGTAATGCAAGTAAATGACTAATTAAATCACGATAAATCGAGATGTTATAAATTCGCCATTAGTCATGCAATTTCTTTACAAATTGAATATTATAAGTCATGAAAATATGTTGATATGATGCAAATGTATGTGAAATAATATTACTGTTCTTTGAGCATTATAAATATATAATTTCAGCATTAATTTCCTTGAATAAAAAAATTATATCTTGTATGACTAATTTTAGTTAGTCGAAAATTAGTCGAATTAGACTTTTTTGACTAACTTACGTTTACAGTGTAATATGCATCTAAAAGGTGTGTGTGTATGGGGTGTTTTGGTTTTAATTTTTTACGAAAGAGACAAAAGGCGGCAGACATCCTTCACAACATTAATTTGGAATTTGATCAAATATATTACTGACACAGGTGGCTGTACAAACGAGTATATTGTAAGAGCCTATCGTCTCTTTCGTCACAAAAACACCCATTTAGAGGCAGGCAGAATGCTTGTAGATGGAATTCTACGGTATCTCATATTCTGTTTTGAATTAGGAGGTCAGTTAATGTGTTGAGTTTCTTTGGACACTCCGTGCCTTGAGAACCACGACTAGACCTCTTTCATGCAAATTCTCAACGTTCTTTGCTACAAATGTAAGAAAGAACTTCATAAATTTATGAAACAAATGCCCTGGTGTCCTCGTAAAGCATTTTATTCAGTTGTTGCAAATAGATAAGGCAACGAATCAAATTATACAAAAGTATCATGGGACAAAAAGGAGATACAAATAATTATTCTATGATTGACTATAATTATTGTTATTCAGATATCTTTTATTCTCTGCTGCTTAATCAATGCTCCAGTCAATGCAGCTTTTTATCTTTCTTTTTTTTTGATCAGAGCTGGTCTCCACTATACTGAGAGCAGGTCTCTTATTTTATCCCTTGAGAAAGAAAAGTTTTGTCTTTTCGAAACGTCGAGTTTTTAACTTTGTTTATTATGTATTGTGTTACTCCCCCATTGGATGTTGTGTCATATTTTCCCTGTTTTTAATTTTATCCATTGCTAGTGTGACACTGTTGTATCCTTTTGGATCCATCCTTTGGTTCCCCGCTGGTCAGTTGGAACAGATTTTCCCTGTTTTTATATAATTATTGTCTATGAAATAATAGACCCTGGGTCAAAGTGAGGTTGGTTGTCTAAAGTCTATAATATACAGTAATAATAATGCCATGCAAATATTTTCAATAGCGTCGATAATTATGTTTTGGAATAAGGGTCCGGTGTGTATACGAAACTATGTCAAATTCACAAAGTTTTTATCATGTTTATGAGAGAGCAATTAATAAGGCGACAATTTAGATGTCAAGAAGATGTCGATTCAATTTAAATTTATTATATTTCCATCACAAATACACAGAACAGATTTTAATATTACAACAAAATACAAAAACGATGAAGGCTGTACAACGCAAAGCAAGACCGGCGTTTCATTCTAAACAACTTATTAAAACAACAACAAGGTAATACAGAGAACTATATGCTACAATTTAAGAGAAGAGAAGAGAAGAGAAGAGAAGAGAAGAGAAGAGAAGGGAAGAGAAGAGAAGAGAAGAGAAGAGAAACTCTGCAACCAATAAACACTCTCTTATTCAATGCTATCAAATTATGTCTTAATCCTGAAAATATTAAAATCAAAATTTAATAATTAATAGAATAGCAAGTCTCTGTGGAAAGAGTGCTACCGTATATCTAACACTAAACATACTTTCTTAATTATATTCGATAATATTATGAATATTATAAATGTCATTCTTATACTAGCATGCAACATTAATCTGTTCTGTGGCTTACATTCCCTATTTTGAGCTATTTAAAAACAATTGAATACATGAATACAAAAGCCACCTAAGTCCATGCGAAGTTATTTTGAAAGAAAAACCTGTGTATCATTTTAATTCCTTCAGTTAGATTTACCTGGTCAATATGGTATGTTTTACGTGCAAATGAGTGGATTAACCTGTATTCGGTATGACGATTAGCATTTCAGGGACTTCGTGGGGTTCATTTTAAATTTTGGACTTAGGTGGTTTTTTTAATCATATACAAAGACAACAATGTTAGAATGAGATTACCACTAGTAAGATAATACAAAATAAAGCACACAGGTATGTATAATGTTGATAAGCATTCTGCCATGTAATATAAACCACACACTTTCCTTTATTAAACCCATTTTTGTTCAAAAGTCATTCTCCAGCAATGAATGTGTTACAATTGGACTTTTATACATACTGGATTTCAATCAATGTGTTACAAGACTCAAATCATGGAATTGGGTGATTCTTTCATACATGCTATTTTTCACATGCCCAATAGACACAGAGGATGAATTTGAGTTGTTCTTTCATGCATATAACAGGCCTATGTATAGCAACAATTTCCCATGCTTAACTCAATTTGGCCAAAGTATGGACTTAGGTGGCTTTTGTATTCATATATTCAATTGTCCTCCTACCCACATGTTTACGTATTCGATGCACAGCCTGACATTAAGGAAGAAGACATGCTAACTCACACACTCGCCTCAAGTAGTGATCGAAATTAGGACAAGAAAGATAAATGTATTCCCCCAGGGGTAAAGCTCGCTTTCTGTTTGCTAGATTTTACTGATAAAAGGTCTGTCGGGATATTTCCAGTAAAGTACCGAGGGTCAAGTAGTTTTGCTTGACTTACAGCATTGATAAAATGTCTTGGTGTTAACATCGCGCTTGTTTAGATAGAAAGCTATTTACTACACGTCATAATTTTTATATAAGCAAGAAAGCTGACAGTCACTATATAGCCTTACGCCGCGGTGGATGAATTATCTTGCTATCATCAGTAGATAGCGAGTGAACCGAGTCGCATCACTTTGAGGCGGCGCGGTGGTAGACTTAACTTTCCAGTATTGTACACCAATATAAACAAATTTGGTTTGCGTGAGCAGTTCGTGTATTTTTGTGAATTCATACATTTGGCAAATTGTAATGTGATGGCTGATTCCAAGCAGAGCTCCGATTATACGTCGCACTCATCCTATCAAGGATGCCCTGTGATTTACACAGAGGACACTGGAATGCAATCCGTTCCTCAAGTGAACTTATCGGACGCCTGTAACGCAACCAAAGAAGATGTCATTCAGCTACGGAATATGATTAGTGAAATATTAGTTAAAATCACCGACATGTCTAAAAAACTTGATGAATTTGAACATAAAACGGAGGAACACTTTTGCGAAGTAAGGACAAAACAGGACATTGTTGCCATATCTGGGGCGTGTACCTGTAAGACCGTAAAGGATCAGAGCACACAAACGGGACCGCATCTTAAATGTATTCAACGGCAAATGACGGAAGAAGAAGATAAGACAAATCGAGGTAACTTGGTTTTTGCTGGCGTGCCTGGAAAATAACATTGTTTATAAGACTAAACGTGCGTGGATAAGTTGGGATCAACAATTCTTGTGCATGCAATGACATTTTGTCAACTCATGTAGAAAACTTATTTTATCCTGGATATTGTTAAGATAATAGTATAATAATCGATCTTGGTCATTTATGGTATATTTTGTGCAAAAATGCCTACTTAAACTTTATGCGACTAATGAATGCATTTACAGGATGCCCCCTGGTAATTATTAGTGCAGTACCTATCCATGTTACAGTATTTCTGAAGTTTCATCTGACCAACAACATGTGCACAACACAATATCCATTTTCGCCTTAAACACAAGACTGCAAAGGATAGAAAATAAGCTGCGACTTTGTATTGACACAAGGACGGATCTACAAAGGTTGTGGTACAGGTATCATTCTGTGACACCCTGTATATAATTAAATATTACTTTAACAATATAACGATGATGTTAAATACTGAAATGCCATGAAATGGAGATCTTATAGCTTGTCATAATTTTGTTGAATAACTTCATCACGGTTTGTTGATTAATTAAACGAATTTGCATTTTTGCTTGACAAAACCAACTGAATTTTTACTCACTACAATATTTCGTCCTTCACATCGGAGGACTTCATCAGGTATGACTGATATGGTCATGAAGTCCTCCGATGTGAAGGACGAAATATTGTAGTGAGTAAAAATTCAGTTGGTTTTGTCAAGCAAAAATACCAATTCGTTTATTTGTCATAATTTTACTGCATGTTTAATGAACTGCTCAATTGACAGAAAGTGATCGTTTTGTTACAGACAAATATATTGATGAATTAATTACGTGATCATGGTAAATGCATCGATAATGCATATATATAAATATATTATGTTACACTCTAAAATCGGTATGAGCTGAAGCACTTTTCTAAACACCATGTAAGATGCTTGGTATAAATGTGTGAATATTTTTAGAAATATGAAATTGTCCATCAAAATCAAATGTAGCATAAAAACATGCTAAACATTTTTCATACAAAGTATAGCTCAGTTTTTGCTGTGTAGTATTGTAACGTCTTACTTTACGTCAAGCTGTCAAGTAAGATTAATAACAATGATTTAAGTTCTTATTCCACAAAGCATCCACCTGCCATTATTTTCCTCCAGAGTAAAAACACAGCATCTGTTTTATCAGTCTCTGGTAAATACATCCTCACTTTTCTTTAAGAAGCAGACTGAATAATTTCCTCTAATATATAACCATATAGTATATTTACTTTTGCATTTTGACTTTGACTGATTACTGATGAAAGTAAAAGGTAGTGTCTGTTTCATAATTTATTTAGAGTTACTGCCTTTTGTGTGGGAGTTGGGATTGTTGATAATTCCACAATGTTAAACAAAACGTAGCAATGTATCAGTTGAACTGAATATAATTAGATTTCAGGGTTATCATGAAAGTTCATCTTGTGTTGGTATTCAAATAAATGAAGATTTGAACTTTTGTTCACAACACATAAAGTTGCTCACCTGAAATTTTCGGTTGTTAAGACTACGACCTTCTTCAGCAGAATGATCCAGTTCGTTGACGTTCAGTTCAGATCCAGTTCAGTTTGTGACGTCAGAACTGGATCGTAGACTCTTGCTAAGTTGTAGCGCCCGTCCTTAATATTCAAAGAAGGTTGGTTGGCCCGGATGTGGATGGCATCTTTGACTCCTCTTTCGAAGTACCGTGGTTCTGTGAATAAAAAACTGATAGACTAATTTGTATTTCCTATTGCATGTCATTATGATTGTCAGATCACCTTTCAGCCAAACACATCTGTCATGCATGTTAACACAGCTTGAGGATTGCCTCCAAATACTCAACCGAACAGATAAACTATCAGTAGATTTTGTACATGAGATTTCCCGTTCAATATCGCCCTTTATTCCTTCAAATTAAAAGGGCATTTCGTGATCCACAGCCTCATCCCCCCACTTTCAAAAAATGTTGAGATTTTTATACCACTGGAAACCTGTGGCTACATAATGCAGATTAATTAGTTTAACAAAATATCATCAAATTTGATTTTCGTCCTGGAATACCAGAGCGAAATTACAACATCAACAGTGCCCGATGGAGCAGTGTAATACACATAATCATGCATAACTTGCAAACGCAAAATCGGAAACCACTGAAATTTTGGGAATAAGCTTTTTTCGTGGATATCTACTGAAAAATGTCATAAAATTGGGATGCTAGCATCACATAATCCTCCTTGTTACATTTAAAGATAATCATCGCAATCCGACTCGATTTCAATTTAGCTATCAATTTCATTTAGGGTGAAGAACTGTTCAACCAATTTATTATATTTCCACAAGCTGTATATAGACAATATCTCCGGAGTAAAAATGTCCGACAAATTCAGATACCTCAAATAGCTTATGTTTAAAATGAAATATTGGTTAATATTTTTCAAACCTGATCTTTAATGTTTACATATATGTCACAACTTACACCTAAAAATGCTTAATGGAATCAGCCAAATTTGTGCGTTTGTAGGTCAACAGAGCAATGTTGACATAAAGTCGAAGAATAGCCAGTGGGGTTTCTATCACTTTACCTTGTTATTTCAGTTTATAATGCACAGAACCCCTTTCCGGCAGTTATTACTAATATTATTTCAGCATTTTAGGTAATGAAGAACAAAATTAATATTTGACGCAAATCGTGCATTAAGGCTTTAAGTAGAATTTTTCATTCTCAATTCGTTTCGAAATTATTAAAGCCATAATGTACGATCTTATAATATGAAATTGGTTAATTTTTTCAAACCTGATTTTTGTGCATATTTGTAGTGTTTACACATGTCCCAACTTGCACCTAAATGGAATCGGTAAAATGTGTTGTCTTTGTAGGTCAACAGAGCAAAGTTCGACATTATCATAATTTAAAAATTATGATATTATGTCCTCCCATAGAACTGCGTGTTAAATGTCCAAAATAACCAGTGGGGTTTCTTTCACTTTATATTACCTTGTTATTTCAGCTCAAAATGAACAGAAACCCTTCTCGTTAGTTATAACTAATATTATTTCAACATTTTGAATAAAGAAAAATAAAATCAAAATTTGACGGAAATCGTACATTAAGGCTTTAAGTAGAATTTTTCATTCTCAATTCGTTTGGAAATATTATTAAGTGAAGATGAAGATACACGTGATGGAGCGATTTACAGCTTCGAAAACAACCCTGAATAGAACATACATTATGTGAAATATGCACTGCTGTCTACTGAAGATAGCAACATTCAGTTTGAATCATAAAGATGCCTGTTATATTAAAGGGTTTATATTCGTACATCAATAGTTCTCAAATTGATTGCTTGGGCTCATTAGACCTGGGCTCTCGTTCTTTTTATCATTATGTGATTTAAGCATTGCATCATATCTTCATTCAATCCAATGCTTTTTAGCGCTGCACTACCGTATATCTTCATTGAATTGTTTTAAACAAATGAACAGACAGTGCAGTCGTGTCATGTGATCGTGATTTTGCCAAGCAAGTGGGAGAAAATATTATAAAAGAAAATAGAGCAGGAAGGAGGAAACGAGGGAAAGAAGAATAAATAATAGAGCCCGAAGTTGTGGATAGCAAGGGGTCCCTTTAACATGCAGCCAAATACACCATTGTACCGCGAGACTACATGTACTCTGTCGCGTAAACATGTTCTTTGGATTCCGATAACGACCACACTTTTGTTTGAACAGCTTCTTCTGCTTGAAATATTGCGACAATTTTGAGCAACCTGACATGATATTCGAGTCCAAATCGATATGAATCTCGATTCTTGTTTCGCACATGTGTTTAAACTTCTATGTGTTTAGCTTTTGTTTTGTTTTGTTTTTATCATCTTTACAAAAGACAAGGTTGACAGCATCCACTACAAATGTTCATCGTTTCTGTCCCAATGAAATGCAGCTGCACTTTACCATTTTCTACCCATCAACGTAAAACATTAGTATCTGCTTCAATTACTTATAATCGTAAATCAGATTTTTTTAAAATAATTAGTCATTTAATTAGTCATTCAATTAGTACTCAATCAGTAATGCAAGTAAATGACTAATTAAATCACGATAAATCGAGATGTTATAAATTCGCCATTAGTCATGCAATTTCTTTACAAATTGAATATTATAAGTCATGAAAATATGTTGATATGATGCAAATGTATGTGAAATAATATTACTGTTCTTTGAGCATTATAAATATATAATTTCAGCATTAATTTCCTTGAATAAAAAAATTATATCTTGTATGACTAATTTTAGTTAGTCGAAAATTCGTCGAATTAGACTTTTTTGACTAACTTACGTTTACAGTGTAATATGCATCTAAAAGGTGTGTGTGTATGGGGAGTTATGGTTTTAATTTTGTACGAAAGAGACAAAAGGCGGCAGACATCCTTCACAACATTAATTTGGAATTTGAGCAAATATATTACTGATACAGGTGGCTGTACAAACGAGTATATTGTAAGAGCCTATCGTCTCTTTCGTCAACAAACACCATTTAGAGGCATAAAGCTCGTAGATGGAATTCTACGGTATCTCATATTCTGTTTTGAATTAGGAGGTCAGTTATTGTGTTGAGTTTCTTTGGACACTTCCTACCTTGAGAACCACGACTAGACCTCTTTTATGCAAATTCTCAACGTTCTTTGCTACAATTTTAAGAAAGAACTTCATAAATTTATGAAACAAATGCCCTGGTGTCCTCGTAAAGCATTTTATTCAGTTGTTGCAAATAGATAAGGCAGCGAATCAAATTATACAAAAGTATCATGGGACAAAAGGAGATACAAATAATTATTCTATGATTGACTATAATTATTGTTATTCAGATTTCTTTTATTCTCTGCTGCTTAATCAATGCTCCAGTCAATGCAGCTTTTATCTTTCTTTTTCTTGATCAGAGCTGGTCTCCACTATACTGAGAGCAGGTCTCTTATTTTATCCCTTGAGAAAGAAAAGTTTTGTCTTTTCTAAACGTCGAGTTTTTAACTTTGTTTATATGTATTGTGTTACTCCCCCATTGGATGTTGTGTCATATTTTCCCTCTTTTTAATTTTATCCATTGCTAGTGTGACACTGTTGTATCCTTTTGGATCCATCCTTTGGTTCCCCGCTGGTCAGTTGGAACAGATTTTCCCTGTTTTTATATAATTATTGTCTATGAAATAATAGACCCTGGGTCAAAGTGAGGTTGGTTGTCTAAAGTCTATAATATACAGTAATAATAATGCCATGCAAATATTTTCAATAGCGTCGATAATTATGTTTTGGAATAAGGGTCCGTTGTGTATACGACACTATGTCAAATTCACAAAGTTTTTATCATGTTTATGAGAGAGCAATTAATAAGGCGACAATTTAGATGTCAAGAAGATGTCGATTCAATTTAAATTTATTATATTTCCATCACAAATACACAGAACAGATTTTAATATTACAACAAAATACAAAAACGATGAAGGCTGTACAACGCAAAGCAAGACCGGCGTTTCATTCTAAACAACTTATTAAAACAACAACAAGGTAATACAGAGAACTATATGCTACAATTTTTGAACAGCAAATTGATGAATCATACATTGAGCATATAATACATGATATAGAGTAACAATGGTGAACACATACATGCATGTGGGGGCACTGATTAGAAATAAAAGAATAACTTCATCGTCTACTTACTTTTATTTATTGATGTACTTGAAATAAGCACTTACATTCATTGGAATTGTATCGCAGATAGACCTAGGCCTAGGCATATTATACAGGGTGTCCCAGAAAAAATTACCGGGCGAAAAAATGTGTACGTAAGTCGAGAAATAGACATCAGAATCCAAACATCTAAACATCAGCGTGTAGCCCATCTTATTCTGCATCTTATACGCCAATTTTACTGGAATCGGTTGACTGATTGCGAAGAAATGAGCGATTACATAATGCATACGTCAATTCGCTTCATTCCAAGTTTGAAAGAAAGATCGTTCAATACAATGCACACTAGTGGTTAACTGTCAATGGGCGTCATATTTCTTTTGTTCTGTGAAATCCTTTTCGTTCTTTTTAAACAAGCTGTTTCTTGCAAAACATTTAATTAGGTTTTGTTCAAATTTGAAAACCTGCACAATATTGAAAATGAAAGCTTGCATGTGAGAACAGTGAGATGCTTGCTATGTAAATCTACCAAAAAAACGTTGACAACGTAAAGAAAGCAGCAAGTTTAAAAAGCCCCCACCTCGGCTCACTTTTTGAAACTTGGTCCCATTTGTAAAAGATACTGATTTAAACTTTGTCATAATTATCAACTTAAAACATTTCCAGAAGAGTTATGTATCTTTAATGTGCCGATGCGATATTAAGTTGTTAGCATTCTGGAACGATCAGAAAGGTTATTATGTTGTTCATGGCCAATATCCTATATATGTTTTGTTTTATAATAAGTAGGCATGTTAATGGCAATGATGCTATTGTTTAAACGTTAAAAACACCGATTTGCTGTTGATATTCAAAATGGGACCAAGTTTCAAAAAGTGAGCCGAGGTGGGGCTTTTTAAACTTGCTGCTTTCTTTACGTTGTCAACGTTTTTTGGTAGATTTTATTTCTTTTTATGAATGTAGCCAAGCAGCTCTAAGCTTGGAAAGTCATCGGGTTACGAAGTACTCCATAAAACGAATAAAACGAAAAATAGATGTTTGAAATTATGTTATCCTTGATTTATGACAGTAAATAATTTAATAAAACTTTATCAGCCGTTTATTTTTAAAACTTGCTGGTCAAAGCTACCGCGTGACTGTAATGTTAATAGGGAAACATATATACATTTTAATAAACTTTATTCAAGGCAACTAAGAAAATGTAAATATGAACAACACATACCCAATGTTGACGATGCCAGCGAGATACAGAGTCAGTGCGATTTACTTCAAATTGAAGCTGAGAAATGCGTGTATATGTAGCAAGGCTTATACTACGGAAGCGTCTAAGTGCCACGACTTAGCAAGATAATTATGTTTTACTGATTGTAGTTTTTGTAGCCCTGCGGGGCAATCTAGTTGGATATCCAAATTCGCGGTTGATAGTTCTTTGTAGCCCTGCGGGGCAATCTAGTTGGATTTCCCTATTAAGCGGCGGTTGTTGGCGGTCTTTCGCGGTTTGTAGTTTTAATTTCCCTCATTCTTCATGTCAACCATGATTGTGGTTTTGTAGCCCTGCGGGGCAATCTAGTTGGATATCCAAATTTCGCGGTTGATAGTTCTTTGTAGCCCTGCGGGGCAATCTAGTTGGATTTCCTATTAAGCGGCGGTTGTTGGCGGTCTTTCGCGGTTTATAGTTTTAATTTCCCTCATTCTTCATGCCCTGCTCTCTATCGGGGTTCCGTGTGTCTGTGGTGGGGACAGTCCCTCCTTTTAATATGCATTTGGGTATTTTTGCCGCTTTGCTAATTTGCCTTTACGTAACTATGACTTTAGTGGCCTTCCATATTTGGTTGTATCTTTTTGGATACGTTTTTGTCCCTGCTGGCCTTCCATACTATAATAATTTTTCACACCTATAGAGTGTATGCAATAAACCAACCGGAACGGTATAACAATTGAAATGACAGTCATGTTGGAATACAGTTCTACGATAGCTGAAGATGACAAAGGGACAGGTCTCTAGATCGATTCAACAACCATTCATACATATCACATGTTTTATTGTCCTATTATCATGCGAATCGCCCCGTGGTAGGACAGAACTAAAAATGAGAAAAATATTGGTAACATCTTGCTTTGATAAAAAAAAAATAATATCATAATAGCACTGGATGATTAAAATTGTGTTATCCTTGATTAACGACAATAAAATAATTGTTTAATAAAATATTGAAAAAATAAGTTGGTCATCGGATTTCGAACTCGAGTCCCCGGATTAGGAGTTGAATGCCTTAACCATTACACCACGAGACTCGGCTGCGAAATAGCGTGTCGATGTACAATATTTATTATATGAATTGAAGTGTCGTCCGAAAAGAACAAAAGAATTGTGAAAAACTTGATTTTTTGGCGAATGGGGTTCGGAATTTGTATGTACGGTATTTCAGAAATTGCTAGGGTATAATTGGAAGTGAATCTGAAAAAGTAGTGTGAAGGTGATAACCAGGTAGACCTGTAGCAGTGTCCAAAAATTCTGGATCAGTATGATTTGCAACTAATTTTCGCTATAAAATACCGCGTGAAATGGAAGCAAAAATATTTGTTTATTACGAACAATGATTGACTGTAGGATTGGTGGCCCTTTTTTTTTAATGAATTGTCAAGATATTACACCTGGGACTGTAAATAACATTTAGCATGGTTTTAGATACATTTTGTACCCTGCGAAAAATAACATCGAACAATAGAAGTCAAGTGTTTTAATGTTAGCTGTAAATATAGTCTCGCGGGAGCATCTGTTATTAGTCTTCTTTATCAGTCTTTTTTTTAAAAACTTGCTGGTCACGGCTACCGCGTGACTCTAATATAGTTTTTCGTTAATGTTGATATAAATGTTGCATAATGAATTCCAGCTGGCTTTAAAAATTTCTCACACACATAATGTTTTCGGAATATTTCTAAGGAATTGTAATGCCAGGTTAAAATCTTTTAAAACGTCAACATTAATGTTGCATGGTATCAACAATCATGCGTAAAGCTGTAAGCACTTAATCATTGTTATTCTTGGCTCAAATGTTCTTTGGAAAGTTAAAATATAACATATTTGCACAACATAAAGAATTAAAGTTGAAAACCTTCTAATTGCAGAAATCAAAGTTTTCTCGAACAAACTGTTATCATCTTCAGTGAAAGCATGAATGACATAACACCGTCGGATTATAAAATAGATAATGTGGAATAAATTTAATGAGATACACAAACTTTAGGAAGCGGTGAGCGTGTAAGCACTTAATCATTGTTATTCTTGGCTCAAATGTTCTTTGGAAAGTTAAAATATAACATATTTGCACAACATAAAAGAATTAAAGTTGAAAACCTTCTAATTGCAGAAATCAAAGTTTTCTCGAACAAACTGTTATCATCTTCAGTGAAAGCATGAATGACATAACACCGTCGGATTATAAAATAGATAATGTGGAATAAATTTAATGAGATACACAAACTTTAGGAAGCGGTGAGCGAGTATGAAAAAGCGCCTGTTGATCAAACTTGGAATGAACTCCATTGATGAACGCATTGTGTAATCGTTCATATTTTTGCAACCAGTCAACCGAATCAAATAAAATTTTCGTATGTGATGCACAACAAAATAAGCTATGCGTTACATTTTAAACGTTTTGATTCTGATGTCTATTTCTCGACTTACGTTCAATTTTATTCGCTCGGTAATTTTTTCTGGGACACCCTGTATCCTACGGAAAGAGCAGAGCAGAGCAGAGCAGAGAAGAGAAGAGAAGAGAAGAGAAGAGAAGAGAAGAGAAGAGAAGAGAAGAGAAGAGAAGAGAAGAGAAGAGAAAAGAAGAGAAGAGAAGAGAAGAGAAGAGAAGAGAAGAGAAGAGAAAGAGAAGAGAAGAGAAGAGAAGAGAAGAAAAGAGAAGAAAAGAGAAGAGAAGAGAAGAGAAGAAAAAAAATTTAATAATTAATAGAATAGCAAGTCTCTGTGGAAACAGTGCTACCGTATATCTAACACTAAACATACTTTATTAATTATATTCGATAATATTATGAAAAAGTAAATGTCATTCTTATACTAGCATGCAACATTAATCTGTTCTGTGGCTTACATTCCCTATTTTGAGCTATTTAAAAACAATTGTTCTCCTACCCACATGTTTACGTATTCGATGCACATCCTGACATTAAGGAAGAAGACATGCTAACTCACACACTCGCCTCAAGTAGTGATCGAAATTAGGACAAGAAAGATAAATGTATTCCCCCAGGGGTAAAGCTCGCTTTCTGTTTGCTAGATTTTACTGATAAAAGGTCTGTCGGGATATTTCCAGTAAAGTACCGAGGGTCAAGTAGTTTTGCTTGACTTACAGCGATGATAAAATGTCTTGGTGTTAACATCGCGCTTGTTTACATAGAAAGCTATTTGCTACACGTCATAATTTTTATATAAGCAAGAAAGCTGACAGTCACTATATAGCCTTACGCCGCGGTGGATGAATTATCTTGCTATCATCAGTAGATAGCGAGTGAACCGAGTCGCATCACTTTGAGGCGGCGCGGTGGTAGACTTAACTTTCCAGTATTGTACACCAATATAAACAAATTTGGTTTGCGTGAGCAGTTCGTGTATTTTTGTGAATTCATACATTTGGCAAATTGTAATGTGATGGCTGATTCCAAGCAGAGCTCCGATTATACGTCGCACTCATCCTATCAAGGATGCCCTGTGATTTACACAGAGGACACTGGAATGCAATCCGTTCCTCAAGTGAACTTATCGGACGCCTGTAACGCAACCAAAGAAGATGTCATTCAGCTACGGAATATGATTAGTGAAATATTAGTTAAAATCACCGACATGTCTAAAAAACTTGATGAATTTGAACATAAAACGGAGGAACACTTTTGCGAAGTAAGGACAAAACAGGACATTGTTGCCATATCTGGGGCGTGTACCTGTAAGACCGTAAAGGATCGGAGCACACAAACGGGACCGCATCTTAAATGTATTCAACGGCAAATGACGGAAGAAGAAGATAAGACAAATCGAGGTAACTTGGTTTTTGCTGGCGTGCCTGGAAAATAACATTGTTTATAAGACTAAACGTGCGTGGATAAGTTGGGATCAACAATTCTTGTGCATGCAATGACATTTTGTCAACTCATGTAGAAAACTTATTTTATCCTGGATATTGTTAAGATAATAGTATAATAATCGATCTTGGTCATTTATGGTATATTTTGTGCAAAAATGCCTACTTAAACTTTATGCGACTAATGAATGCATTTACAGGATGCCCCCTGGTAATTATTAGTGCAGTACCTATCCATGTTACAGTATTTCTGAAGTTTCATCTGACCAACAACATGTGCACAACACAATATCCATTTTCGCCTTAAACACAAGACTGCAAAGGATAGAAAATAAGCTGCGACTTTGTATTGACACCAGGACGGATCTACAAAGGTTGTGGTACAGGTATCATTCTGTGACACCCTGTATATAATTAAATATTACTTTAACAATATAACGATGATGTTAAATACTAAAATGCCATGAAATGGAGATCTTATAGCTTGTCATAATTTTGTTGAATAACTTCATCACGGTTTGTTGATTAATTAAACGAATTTGCATTTTTGCTTGACAAAACCAACTGAATTTTTACTCACAACAATATTTCGTCCTTCACATCGGAGGACTTCATCAGGTATGACTAATATGGTCATCTGATCCACTTTACCTGATGAAGTCCTCCGATGTGAAGGACGAAATATCGTAGTGAGTAGCAAGTCAAGCAAAAATGCCAATTCGTTTATTTGTCATAATTTTACTGCATGTTTAATGAACTGCTCAATTGACAGAAAGTGATCGTTTTGTTACAGACAAATACATTGATGAATTAATTACGTGATCATGGTAAATGCATCGATAATGCATATATATAAATATATTATGTTACACTCTAAAATCGGTATGAGCTGAAGCACTTTTCTAAACACCATGTAAGATGCTTGGTATAAATGTGTGAACATTTTTAGAAATATGAAATTGTCCATCAAAATCAAATGTAGCATAAAAAACATGCTAAATATTTTTCATACAAAGTATAGCTCAGTTTTTGCTGTGTAGTATTGTAACGTCTTACTTTACGTCAAGCTGTCAAGTAAGATTAATAACAATGATTTAAGTTCTTATTCCACAAAGCATCCACCTGCCATTATTTTCCTCCAGAGTAACAACACAGCATCTGTTTTATCAGTCTCTGGTAGATACATCCTCAGTTTTCTTTAAGAAGCAGACTGAATAATTTCCTCTAATATATAACCATATAGTATATTTACTTTTGCATTTTGACTTTGACTGATTACTGATGAAAGTAAAAAGGTAGTGTCTGTTTCATAATTTATTTAGAGTTACTGCCATTTGTGTGGGAGTTGGGATTGTTGATAATTCCACAATGTTAAACAAAACGTAGCAATGTATCAGTTGAACTGAATATAATTAGATTTCAGGGTTCTCATGAAAGTTCATCTTGTGTTGGTAATCAAATAAATGAAGATTTGAACTTTTGTTCACAACACATAAAGTTGCTCACCTGAAATTTTCGGTTGTTAAGACTACAACCTTCTTCAGCAGAATGATCCAGTTCGTTGATCGATTTGACGACTCTTGACTTGTGACGTCAGAACTGGATCGTAGACTCTTGCTAAGTTGTAGCGCCCCCCCTGTCCTTATTCAAAGAAAGTTGGTTGGCCCGGATGTGGATGGCCTCTTTCACTCCTCTTTCGAAGTACCGTGGTTCTGTGAATAAAAAACTGATAGACTGATTTGTATTTCCTATTGCATGTCATTATGATTGTCAGATCACCTTTCAGCTAAACACATCTGTCATGCATGTTAACACAGCTTGAGGATTGCCTCCAAATACTCAACCGAACAGATAAACTATCAGTAGATTTTGTACATGAGATTTCCCGTTCAATATCGCCCTTTATTCCTTCAATTTAAAAGGGCATTTCGTGATCCACAGCCTCATCCCCCCACTTTTTTCAAATAATGTTGAGATTTTTATACCACTGGAAACCTGTGGCTACATAATGCAGATTAATTAGTTTAACAAAATATCGTCATATTTGATTTTCGTTCTGGAATACCAGAGCGAAATTACAACATCAACAGTGCCCGATGGAGCAGTGTAATACACATAACTCGCAAACGCAAAATCGGAAACCACTGAAATTTTGGGAATAAGCTTTTTTCGTGGATATATATCTACTGAAAATGTCATAAAATTGGGATGCTAGGATCACGTAATCCTCCTTACATTTAAAGATAATCATCGTAATCCGACTCGATTTCAATTTAGCTATCAATTTCATTTAGGTGAAGAACTGTTCAACCAATTTATTATATTTCCACAAGCTGTATATAGACAATATGTGACCGTACACCACGAATGAGCCGTAAATGTCCTCAATTGTATTCTGAGTTACAGTGTAAAATGGGCATGAAGGTCATATTCATAGGTATTTCAATTTGGTGCTACGTGTATCTCATTAAATGAGGTACACGTAGCACCAAATTGAGGTACCTATGAATACGACCTTCATGCCCATTTTACACTGTAACTCAGAATACAATTGAGGACATTTACGGCTCATTCGTGGTGTACGGTCACATATCTCTGGAGTAAAAATGTCCGACAAATTCAGATACCTCAAATAACTTATGTTTAAAATGAAATATTGGTTAATATTTTTCAAACCTGATTTTTAATGTTTACATATATGTCACAACTTACACCTAAAAATGC